>NW_008825271.1:1350550-1398137 GCF_000699105.1 Pygoscelis adeliae
AGATCTCAGCTTTCACTGCAACGCACTTTGATTAGCCCTGCCCAGCATCCATAAGTAGCTAAGCATACTAATATCAACGAATGATATAGGAATTATCCCACCAGCAACATTTCCATCAAAGGAGAGAAACATTAATGTAAAATGGTAGGGACCTATCCTTTCAGTTCCTTACCCTTGTCTTAAGGCAAGAACAAAAATTACACTTCTTACCAGCACTTCCATGTGTCATTCATGCTACATGGCTACAATTGCTAAAGAGCCCAGGAGCATAAAAATAAGTCTAGTAAACTTGCTTTCCTGTCTGTTTGTACTATTTATAATAATTGCCAGGGGATGGGAAGCTAGCAAGTTCTTTTCCCAGTTTGGCCACGGGCCCTGCCAGTTGATAACAGTGTTAAAGTTGAGAGTGTTGGAGGGATTACACTGACTTTAAAGCTGCTTTGAGATCTTTGGGCTTTGATGAAAGATATCCAAGAGGACCCAGTAGTTACATAAGGCACAGATTAAAAAGTTGTGTTTAGTATTTTTGCCTTAGCAATAAAGGTGTCCGGATTAATCTGCAATGGTAAAAAGCTTTCAGAATAATTTAACTCCTTTTGAGAGTGTTCTACAAAATAGTACAGTAAGATCAAATTTAGGAGCAGAAAGACAGATGAAGTCACTATTAGAATTCATTTTCTTTATCAAAGCAAAGTGATTTTAGGCGGTCTATAGCACATACAAAGTAATATAACAAAAAAATATTTTGGAAACTTCATGCAGCAGGATCTCAGCAGGCCTCAGAAATGATAGTCTATAACTCTCAATGAAATAATTCTAAGCAGTTTGGGATGGAAAAAGAGCTGATTTCCTGTCAGAGAATAAAAATACTCTCACCTATCCTTGATTATTTTTTTCCCCAATGGAAAATATTTTTTATTATTATTGGTCATTTTTACAATGTTTACTATCGTACCTGTAGTACCTGACAACAACAGAGCATCACATGAAATACTCTTAGAACCAGTTCTTTATATTTGGGGGGGTCCTCTAATAGAGAATTGACTGCACAGGGCCCACACTATGAAAAGGTGAACAAGAAACAAATGAAAGAGGAATGCAAGGGATGCAGCCTCTCTAAGAACAGATACATCTGTTCTGAGGTACTCCCCAACTGGCTGCAGCTTGCTCTTACCCCCATTCTTTCTTCTTTTTATTTCTATGGCACAAACCAGTTGTAAGTGAATGAAGATGAATAAAATAGGCTTCAACATCATAACTACTCTTCTATTTTCAGTTGTATCTGAAAACACGTATCATCATATGTTCTCAAAGTCTATCCTGTACATACCCCTGTTGTGTATTTTATAAGGATGTATAAGTAAATCAGGATCCCCTCCCATTCTTAAATGGATAAACTGATGATGCTCTAGAAGATAGGTATTTAAAAAAAAAAGAAGAAGAAAAAAAAGAGAGAGAGACAGGCCAGAACTTGAACTTACCCTTTGCAAGAGAAGTGGCTAGTAGCAGGGGGGGCAGAATCAGAATTCTGACTTTACATTTGTTTTCTAGTGTCATTGAGACTGAGTTAGTATCAAGGGTGAACTGTACTAACATAAGCAGTAACAGTTCCTGCCACAGACTAGGGTCAAAAAACAGGATAACCAAACCATAATAAAACTTAGAGAAAGCTGAGAAGTTTAAAATTCCAATCCATTTCAGTCTCCGGTAGGCTCTTCTACGAAATAAAAAATTAAAGTCATAGGCAATCATTGTTTCTGCAGCAAAACTAACACACAGAATAGGAACAGCCAGGTGGGGAGGAGCAAGACAAAATTATTCACATGCTGCTTTTATTTATTCCTCAGAGAGCATTGCAGCTGCAGGGAATCCTGAGTAGATGTTCACTTCCAGAATTAATCTGTTATGTAGAAAAAACAAGCATGAAACTCCTCACTCTCCGTTTTGCTGCTTTTCCTGCTAACATGCATCCTTTACATACCTCACTGCATGTGGCCATCATTCTTTTAAGTACTTGACAAACCACTAAGCACATACCTTATCCTTCACTGAAAACAGCTCAAAAAAAAACTGACAACAGTTGGTAAGTATAGCAATCAAATTAACAAAATGACTTTTTGTTCAGGAAATCCATCATTTAAGGGGAGGCAAGCAGGCAAGCATAACCATACACGGCCACCTAATTGGGACAATTACGTATTTGTATGAGTGACTCATTTCTATTCATACTTAAGTGCCCATTGTATAGAAGGAGTAATCCATTGATATTCAAGTTTTGTGTGTTAACATAATGCATCCTTTTCAACTAGATTAGAATTTAAGTCAGTGAACCATAAGCAATACAGGTAACTGGTAAAGGAGGAAGACTATTCGTGTGGCTAGTTATAATGACTCCCTGTCCTTCACAGGAAGGATTCCCATCAACAACAGTTAACTTCATCACAATAACCACTCTACCTCCAAAAAAACCCCAACTCAACCACAAACTCGAGGTAAACTAATAATGCAAGAGGTAGCATTGTGGAGCCTGTGAGAGTAAAACCTTTATATTCTTACCAGGCCTCACTATCAGTATGTCATCTATCTTTACAGCACAATTGCACTCTGGCTTTTTTTTTGTTGTTCCCCTCCTTTAAGATTTGAATTCTTCCTGTTATAGACTGTTATCTTTTGTGTGAGTAGATTGGAACCTAGCACCTTTTAGGCACTACTAGAAACCAACAGTGATGTTGCTGTAAAACTCAAAAATACTCTCTTGTTTAGAGTGTATTTCAATAAGATGCTACATTTGTCACTAGTAGTTCAACGGATTTCCGCGAGATCATTACCTAGGTGTCAGACACTAGAATCAAGCCCTATATTTTTATTCTGAGGTTTGTTGCTGTCCAAAACAGCCATTTTGTATGAAATGATTAGGACTGATCCTATTTATACACGGGGACCTGAACAGATTATATATATGTTCTTTATGGTTAAACATAGAGCCCAGAGCAGAACTGTAGACAGAACAAGTTGTAATACCCTGAATCCACGGGATAAACAGGATAAAACCCGCAGGACTAAAAGAAATTTAAAAAAGAGAGGAAAAAAGAACATACAGAGAAGATATTGTTCCGTATTATCTTAACTATTTCTAATTCCTTACTTGAAGTATAAAGCTGTGCTTGTGCTTGCACTGTGGCATAACCCAAGCAGTGTGCCAGGAAGGATATCCAGCACAAACAAAGGACTGAAAAAAGCTCAAAGAACCAAAAGCCTAATATTGCGCAACATAACGGAAGACTAATTGTCAACCTCATTTAAAATAGCAGTAAGACCCACTATGGTAGGAGATGCCTGAGACTATGCAGAGCTCTAACAACTATGAAGACGGTAACAACTATAAGACCATGTAGAGCTAGACAACTATTGGTGCCACAAACTAAGGCAAATGTGAAACTGCTCAGAGACCTAAAGCATGAGGTATATGTGAAAACGAGAGAAAAGAATCTTCAAAGAGAAGGAAAACAAAATGAAGTAACAGAAAAAACTAGGAAGAGACTGTTGGGGTATTTTAAGACAAATGCTTCCCAAAAAATCCTGACTCATGTCAGCAAAGAAGCTCCCTCTTATTTGATTTCACTAATGCATGGAGAGATTGGACCTAATACATCCTTTGTACTTAACTAGGATTGCATCAGAGATAGCTGCTTTCATCAACAATGTCTCCTGACTGAAACAATCCACAGATAATGTGACCAGGCTTTCATTTTTTTTAATGGACATCGAAAACAGTCATGTGAGGGGACACAGTCTCCCCTTTGTTAGGCTGCACTGATGCTGAGACCCTTCATTCTTGCTTTGGTACTAGAAATAACCAATCAGAGGAGGAGATAGGAAAAATCTTACATCCTAGGATGGGGCATTTTTATCCATGTAAAAAAATAGCATCTTAAAGGTGTCCTTTGTAATAAAAGGACATCTTTATACTCTAAGACAGTTTCAGACACCTCAGAAGTTCACTTGCCTTCTCTCAGAACTGTAACACAGTGAAATAATGAAAGCTTCAATTTGTACAGCCATGATGTCTGGTACTGGAAGCAGAATTTTCCAGTTATTTTCCAAGTTATGTTCAGTTATATCTCCAGCTCTAGAAGAATTGAATTTCAGTTATCTACTGAAAAAGCTTATACTTTCAGCCCAATATTGTGAAGAGCTTCTGACAGATGGCATGACAATGTGTTTTAGGATTTACTATGTAATCTAAAAAATATACCAGGTACATTAAATGATTTTTGCTGGATAGCTTTTATCCAAAAACCAGCTTAATGTTACCTCAGGAAAGTCAGCTGGTAGGAATTGCCCCATCAGCTTGTCAGCTAAGTCTACATTCATAATTGCAGTTCTGAGGATTGCTATCGAGACTGATGCAAATCTGAGACACAATGACCCTGTACCCATGCATGATCAAGCATCCCTTTCCCCCCCCCTCCCCTTACAGTGGGATATAGTTTTAGTGAAAAAGCCAATGACATCATAAGCATAGTTGTCAGAGGCAAGACTACAAAAACTGACCCTAAAATGGAAAGAGGAGATTTGGACAGAGGCAACCAAATGCAACACTGGTGGTGTAGCATGCAACAGTGCATGAACTTGGAAGTCCATTTGGCCCATCACTTTCTCTGCTCCCACAGAGCTATAAGGAGGGGTTTTAGAAGCAGCTGCAGTTTCCACTGAAGTTTCCATAGTTCAAATGAACGTGTTAAATCTTCCTCAAATAGACTGAGCTTAAAAAAAAAAAGAAAAAAACCACCCCCACACATGCCCATGTGTTTACAATCAATGTCTCACCAGGCACAGAGTACATGCAGGTGCATGTGTGAATGCGCGCTTGGATTATCTATGTGTGAATTCTATCTAGGTGAGTTTAGGTTAGTTTTAGTCTAAGTATCTTTCAGAGAAAAGAAGAACAGAAGAAAATACATGCACATTTGAGGGTGTGGGGGGGAAATGTTTGCTCACCTGTGCATACAACGATTTCATAGGTCTCTTACTTTCAGGTTCTCATTTATGGGATTTACCCAAAATTCAAAGTTCCAGAAGAAAATATAAGACACAGTATTGCCTCAAAATGTTTCTCTGGCTCCTGGTTTCAACGCTAGTCAAAAACAACCTTTTTTTTTTACTATCGATCTTAAAAAAATAACTATCAAAATCCTGATGTTTTACACACATCTCGCTTGTGGTTCTCTCTTCAATATTTAACTTATTTTTCTGTAAGTAGCCCCACTACTATTTCCTCGAGGAAGAAAAGACATTGTGATTGACCGACCCCTTATCACTTTGGGAAGCAAAAATGTCTCCATGCACTTGCTTTTCCCTTAACATAGTAGAGCCATGACTTCCATAATATACCTTTAATCTAATACATGTAGCTGTTTCTTTCTGAAGTGGCATTGGTATCAGGTTGAATTTTTTCATTTACAAAGACAACAATGGTAATTTCATAATCCTTAGAACATAGTAGTTCACTTTGTATTTTGCAAGGATTTTTCTTTTGATTTTATTCTAGCTCATCTTGCTTTTTAAGTCACCGTAATCTCTGCACAACTGCAAACTATTAGCACATTTTTCAGATTTCAAGTTCTGTCCAAACTCCATTAAAATTATCACCTTTTTATTTCAGATCTTGGTGTCTTATCTTTTTATCCTCTACCTGGCTCTTTATCACATTGTTCATCTTTTCAGCATGAAAAGATCCCTTGCCACAACACTTTCTCACAGAACCCTACATTTTTCACTGGGCAGATGAGTTAATTCAACAGCAACAATAATTAATTTCATGTGGAAACATGCTATCTCTCCTCCCCCCACATACTTTCTTTCAATTCTATAAAGGTGTTATAAACCCCAAAAGGCTGCAAACCTGGATGGATATTAGATAATATAAGAGACAATCCAAAGCAAGTAAATTCTTCACAAATCTTTCTTTTTCTTTCTCAATATTGCCAAATTCTGATTCCTAGTCATCCATAATCCATTTACATCCCTATATATATGTCATAGATATCTCCATAGAATGCAAGTTCCAAATAACTTTTTCTGTCCTGGACTGGCATTTTGACAAACCACCAGATTTCCATCATGCTGCTGCTGTTGTCTTCCAAACTGTTATTTCTACTGAGAAAAAGGACTAGCACTTGTCACTGAACCTTACTATATATATATATATTTCCTGGAATGTATCTAGAGCAATGATAATGAGAATCATATCACTTCTAGGTACTTTAGCCATTTTAAAAATGTAGATAATATACAACACCTAAACGGTCTCTTACTGATGCTGCAAGTATAATGATAAACATCCCTGATATCCTCAGATGAAAGGCCATACACACACAAGCCAGTATCTCTGGAATCACAGCTGGAAAAATGCATTTACAAAATTGCTAAAATATTTTAATAATATGTGTACTGTTACACGCATTCCTAGTTATCTTGGGTACCAGAAACCTATGACTGGAAAAGTCTGTTCTGCAGCTTCCACTGACTACATTAGTAGCAAAGCAGAGTAAGAAGCTCCATTTCAATGCAGGAAAATGTGGTATTGCACTTCTCTTGGCAAAAATGATGCAGAAATCAGCAGGCAGACCACAAGGATCTGCACAGTACTTTATGCTGGCAGTGGTTCACAACATCACCCTTAATGTTACCTTATTCTGTGACGAAGCAAACATCAGTGTTCAAAGCCAAGACTCTAGCACTCTAAATTTTCACGCATTATTTCACCAGCTGCTTTTTCAATGATTTTTTTAGCGGTACCTTCAAAAGTGGTTGGACAGACCACAGCTTAGAGTCATCAGCTTTCTCCACATTCACAAGACATTAATTTTAGATAAGTTTTCACAAAAAAAAATACTGCGTGATAAAGTATTTTATTTCATTTAACTAGTTATAAAATTGTGATGTGAAAAAGTGCAAGTCAAACACTTCTGTAAAAACTAAATCAAGGATTTTATTATCAAAAACTAAGAAGCAGAGAGACTTCTACATCTCAGTATTCTCACCTTCAGAACTGTATTTCAAAAACAACCCAGTAATTCGTCATCACGTATGCAGAGCATTCAAGTAATTGTCATAAGAAACAAAATATGAGCCTTCACTTCCTCCAGTAAGACTGAGAAGTCCATCATTAAAAGAAGAGATCCCCCCCCTCATGATTTTGTAAATAAACACTGCAGTGATATACCAGCTTTATATACCATTCAGTTTAACAACATTTTACCATAAACTCATCACACCAGAATGCTGGATGTCTCAATGTAGCTACAGAATACTAAGCAATAAGTAAATAACAAGCAAAACTTACTCAAGGTGTTTTTTTTTATTTAAATTTTTTTTTAATTTAAAAAAAAAAAAAACAAAACCAACAGCAGCATCAAAACTTGAAGGCCTGGATTTTTCTTTCTTTTAAAAAATACTTTCATAATAAACTTGACTCTCTTCCACTACCCTGCTCCAACCTGCAGTCCAAACACAACTTCAAAGCCTTGAATAAATGAAGGTTATAGCCAAGAAGAATACTTTTCCATGTTGTGTTCATCCTTTCTGTTATTTAGCAACGAGACACAGTCCTAGTGTTTCCATAATATGACTCTGTGATGTTAATATATATAAAGAATGAAGGACAGAAAGCTAGCCTCTGACATGAATTTGCTCCAGTTAACCAAAGCGCCAAAGAGACTTACATAATTTGGGAGAACTTTTGATGGTTTAATCCTTCTATTTTAATGAACCTTTACCCTTGAGATGTTACTTAAAATCTGATTTGGCATTGGACCAAAAAGTACTCTGCTAATGTGGAAGAATAAGAAGTTCCATATACTGTAGTAGGAATTTCCTTGATACATTTTCCTTACATAAACTTGACATAGATTTATAGTGTTGACACTCTGCAGATAATGAAAGTAAATGCATTTTTCATTGTCTTTTTCAAAAGGAATGAATCATCCCGTTTTCACCGGATGCAAAAGGGGAATGGGTAAACAGGTCATGCCATTAAAAACTCATCAAAAAGGTATCTTGAATGGTATATAACCACTAACTTAAGGATGTTTCAAAAAAGAAACAGACTGTGTATCTAGATTTGCTAAGAGGACCTGCATTCTTCAAGAGTTGTGATAGTATATGTGTGAATGAACAGGTCTTCCCTCTTGCAGGCAGATGTCTGCCTACTAGAAAGTTGGATGCTGCTGCCGTATTTTCAGTTTGCCAATAGCAGATAATTCTATTTCTTGTTAATAGTGTTTCATTTCTTTAAGCCCCAGAGTTGGGGACTTTCTATATGATTTCTTTTTTGGAAAAGATGGAGGTTAATGGAAGCCAAGCTTCTCATTCACACACCAATTTACATTTGAGAGAAACATGAACTGAGAGATCATCCCGATGTTTGGTTTTTTTTTTTTTTTTAATTGAATTAAAAAGGCAATTATTTAGACTGCACATTTAGAAAGGCAGTGTGTGGTAGTTTTGCAGCCATACATGCATCCAGAAAATCAGAGGTAGCACCTTAAAATAATTTGCAAAACTTAAAACTGGGACAGGCCAATAATCACAGTAGCAGACTGGTCCCTTCTATTTATTTTAGGGGGAACTCCTATTCCTACCCATCAGTGGAAAGACTAAAGCAAGAATCCAACAGCATCTTTGTTAGAAAGCTGCCTTTCATCGAATAGCCTAACATTCCAGTTTTTAGTTTGACTCCAACGAAAGTAAAAATTTCCCATGAAATTCTGTTTTGAAAATATTTTTTTTGACTGCTGAAATATGAATGTAAACTTAGTGTTGTTAAATCATTCAATTCAGATTAAAATGTTATATTTCAGTTAGTAAAACTGCTGTCCCTTCTGTATATTTACAATTCATTTCATTCTAACATTTTTACTAGAACATTTTAATTTCATTTTAGTCTGGATATTCTACTTTTACTGACATTAAAATATGAAATGTTTTATCAAAGGAAACTATCTCTTTTTCTCTCAATACAGCTTCTCAACTCATGTGGATTTTTTTTGCTATTGAAAATTGTCAAAATTGCATTCACACAAATCATGCAATTTTTTAGATGAAGTATCTCTGAAAAGAAACTATTCTGTTTGAAAGTCTGAATCAGTTCTAGGCGTCAGCTCCCTGCTATGAAAACAACATGGCAACTTTTACCCTGCTGTTGCTACACCCACCCAGTGCCAAAGATTGGAACAGCAGCATGACCCTGTAGACTTCCAAGCATAACAATGGCCTTCACTGGAGAGAAAAAGCAACCTAGCAGATGAAGAGTGCATAGGTTCAGATCAAAAGTAGTGGGGCAAAAGAATATAAAGCAAGAGGGCAATAAACACATGCCTGAAAAACCTACACTGTAGGTATCACAAACTTCCTTCAGTTACTTGGAAAATTTATTGAATGCTGATTCTTCAGATAGGAACAACAGAAGCTTAAGGTCTTTATTTAAACTATGATGCATTTAAGTTTTTTAAGTAAGGATTTAAAGTATGTTATTAAAAAGTCTACACATCTCTATGCAACTTTTTATTTTCTGACAGAGGGAAGCAAATATCATTCTAATGGCCTTGCAAGCTGGACTTTTAAAGTGAAAGAAGGACATGTATTTAAGCTGTGATCATAAATTTATGTCTCAACAATATAATATCTTTTTGTGTTACTGGGAGAGAACATCTTTGCCTCCGTACAGGATGTACTAATTTGTAACTCCCAACCACAAAATAATGAGGTGGCAGAACAGAAGCAGCAGAAAAGACTGGTAAATTGGACTGTATGTTTAACTCCAGTCTCGGCCTACACACAGAATAGGTGGAAAGAGACCTGTATTGTTCCCTTCTGGTTAATTCAATCAGCTTCCTTTATAGGTTAGTTTTATTATTTTTCATAGCTGCAAAAGATCAAATATCCTAAGAGCAAAAGAATGTGAGATTACTTGGAGGTTTTTAAATGGAATTTTGGGATGAGTCATCCCAAAAAAAATTTCCAATGCTCCACCCCAAAGGTGATCCACCAAAGCAAAAAGATGGATTAGAGCTGTTGGCTAAAAGAGAAGCTAAATTTTCTGATATACTCCAAACATTCACAAGTGGTCAGGTGTCTATTCAGTGCCATTTAGCTTAAAGGGAAGAAAAAAAGATTTTGACTAAGATAGCTAGATATGACTGAAAAGATAATATTTTTATTTGATTGATTTCTTATCAAAAATATTCATAGTGTGAAAAGAGGAAATACTGAGATTCTCATTCAGTTGCAATTTGAAAGTCAGCCCATCTTTATGAAATTGCCTGTGGGAAATTTCAAGTAATTTTCATTTGCTCTATTCCACCCCCCTTCTTGAAGCATAATCTGAAAACTATTACAAACTACTGTTTCTAGACGCATTTAACATATCAGTAAAATGCTAGTTTTATATAAACATCAGTAGTACAGAGGTTTGCTCTATGAAGTAACTATGTTGAGCTAACCTAGGCTAAGCAATCAAAGAATCCATTAGCTTTCTTTGATTTTTCTACTACCAGAGTGGGAAAAGCAGTCACCTAACAATAACCACATCACAGAACATTGTTCGTTCCTGATAAGAGCGCCCTTTTTAAAAAAATATTATTATTGGAAAAAAAAAAACAAACCACACACCAAAAAACCCAAAACGAACAGTGAACACTGACAAAGTCCCACCACAGGGTCAATAACAGCATCTCAAGCTGTTTGTTAAGCTCCAAAGACAGATGGCTGAAGAGGTTCTAAGAATTACTTCAGGGATACTCACTGCTAAGAGATTCTCTCTTTTAGGAAAGAATATCCATCACTACTGTTATTGTGCCAATAACATTTATACTAAAAACACAACAATGGAAAGAAGCAAGGTCACTCCTCTGAATCACTAAACTCCCAAATGACTCCTATATAATTTTAATGATAGAACTACTATGATTGCTTACTTGCTGTTACAAAGAAATCTGCAAAGTGACAATAAGAATGAACAGATATGAGTTTTGCTAGTGAAACTTCGTACCATGCACCACCATTACGCACTCCCTTGTATGGTATTTTCTTCTAACATACCTGCATACTTGCACATTTTGCACACACATCTCTATAGTCACTTTTTTAAAAATATGAAATTTGTATTTATACATAAACGAAACATGGAACGCTTTCTATATGAATAAGCAGTGTTAATGTGCTTTGTTTAAAAAGGAGGTTAGAAAATATCAAAATCAGGTATAAATATACCTTGTACATGCAAATAAAAGTAATTTTCACTCTTGGCAATGTTTGTAGTGCTTATCTCTGAAATACTGAAGTGTACCAGACATGTCAATCTAAAGCAACTCTTAGTCAGGGAAGCGCTGCCTCAACTCAGACTTCAGTCTCATTCAGAGTGGAGACTTGCTCTTTTGTAAGGTTATACTACAGTGCTTAAATGTGCAAACATTAACTAGTATTAGTGAACTAAACTGAAATCTGAAACCTAGTTTCACCCATGAAAAATGCCTCACAGAACTCAGGTGGACAAGGTTGTCAGATTTCAAATTTAGTCTCCGTGGCTGCTCTGGGAATTGCATGAGGACCCAGTGCCACATAATGTTTGGCCCTTTCTTCTGACAGCCCATCTAGAAAAACTACAAAAATCCTCCTCTCAGTAATTTGCCACCTGACTTCAAATTTCTCAGTGCCCAAAAACTTTGGGCATTTTAAAGTGATGTCATGACCACACAGTGATTTAAGAAAAAGCTATGGACAGCTAATCTATTCCCAGGGAAAAACTGAAATAAGATGGCTACTAATTAATGAATTATATTTTCCACAATTTAAGACTTTCAAAGACAATAACAGATTGTAGATCCAAACAACCTACAGCAATCTCTCAGTTATCATTTCCATTACAACTAATATTACAGTACTCAACAAAAGATTCTGAAGTGTGTAATAGCTTCTAGTCTCTCTTCAAAATTTTGCTTGTTTCAGTTGTAAGCTGTGACAAAAATATGGTGGCAACATACTTGCAAATAAGTATTAAATTAAGGACAAATGAGTACTGAAGACAATTTTCTAAATTGTCAGTTTCACTTATGTGGACTTGTACTATTTTATTTTGCTCCTTCCAGTTATTTCATTTCTTCTCCATTACAAAATTATCTATACGAGTATAATCTGAATGTAATTTTTCTGTTTGTTTTTTTTTTTAAAGCTATTACTAGTCTCCACATACTAACAAGTTGCCTGCCTGCATTAAAAACAGGGTAAATACCTCACATCTTTAACATGCAAGATGAAGAGATCTAAAGCATCTCTTCATTGCTGATACAACATTCTAAGTTCAGCCTTTTATGAGTTAAAAGACTTCATTTAAGCGCCATGTTTCTAATGCAGCCCTGTTGACTTTGGGCTATCTATGTTAGTCACCACACGTCACACCACACGCCCAAGATACAAGAATTCCTCTCTCTGCATTGGTCTTCTCAACCTTTGCTTTCCTACTTCTGCTCTGCTCCCTGCTACATCCAAGTTTCAAACACAATCTGCAAGTTTCCCTTTTTTAATCTACGTTAGGAAATCCTTCAGCAGCAAATGATAATTAAAAAGAAAAAAAAATCAGCCTTAATTAAAATAGGGGGTCCATCTGTCAGAGAAGGGGAAGAGCATCTTTGGTCATAGGCTTGCCAAGCTGGTGAAGAGGGCTTTACACTAGAGATGCTGGGGGAGGGGAACCGCAATCCATCCCACTCCTACCAGTTTGATGCCAGGGTCAGCAATAGATGCCCAGAGCCTGGAGGAGGAACCCAGGTCAGCAGGAGAGCGCCTGAAGAGCAGCACAAAGGAACTCCAGCAAGTAAGACAGTGTCATCGGGGGCCCAACTTAAATGCCTCTGTGCAAATGCATGTAGCATGGGGAATAAACAAGAGGAGTTAGAGACGTGCGCACGCCTGCAGGGCTACGACCGTATTGGCATCACGGAGACGTGGTGGGATGGCTCCTATGATTGGAGTGTTGGGATGGAGGGATACAGGCTCTTTAGGGGATGGAGGGATAGGAGATGGGGAGGGGGTGTCACCCTCTATGTCAAGGACCAGCTGGAGTGCATGGAGCTCTGCCTGGGGATGGATGAGGAGCTGACCCAGAGCTTGTGGGTCAGAATTAAAGGGAATGAAAGGGAAGGCAGGGACAGGTGACATTATAGTGGGGGTCTGCTACAGGCCACCTGACCAGGAAGACCCGAGCCAGAGACCCCTTTCATGTTAAACTGGTAATAATCCAGCTTAAAAGCCTTGCGGCATCATATACAGAGACAGAGTGATTCCTGTAATAAGGTCTCAATAAAGTTCTTAGAGATCAAATTGAACACCCTGTTCCTACAGACAGTCCTGTTGACTACCTACTACACTAGGAAGTAATATTTATAATTTGGCATACCACAATTTCTGTAAAGGTAAAATTCCAGACTAATATAAGGAATTATTAGGAAATAAACTACTAAAATTCCAGAAAGAATAAATCACAAAACTCTGCCTTCTCATCTAATAATATAGTGCTTTGGTACATGACCTTTTTTCTTTTCTTTTGCTCTAGATCTCTTTTTTCCTGTCCTGATGAGCTTCAGTAAAACATTTGGAAAATCATTTTTCTTTGAAATACCAATAGCTGTAAAATGATAATAATTTTATTGGGGAAGGGATCCAATTTTATAGGACACACCAGTTAAAAAAAAAAAAGGCAAAACCCACAAAACAACCCACCCCACTCCCAAAAAAATCCCACAACCAAGCCTAGGAAATTGTAGAGAAAAAGGCAAAAAATACCAAATTGCATTTTGTTGACACTGACCATCACTCCCTGATAAAAAAATGAAAACTACGAGTTTTCCAAGTGCCCCTGAGGAAACTTATTTCACAGTTACCATAATTTGCCATCTGTAGTTTCCTTCTTTAATGAAGTCTTTAGAATAGACTTCATTGCAGATGAGTAGGAACTGTTAACTCTACATTGTGGGAGTTTTGACAACTTGTGCAAGCTCTTCTAAATTAGAATTTTTTTCATATTAAAATGTAGGTTTATCCTTTCCTATATGAATCATTACACTCTCTGTTTGTTAGCCTGTTAGTCAGGAAGAACATATCAGTTGCACTTTAGAAGCTGCAGTTTTTATTACTATCTAATGATACATTCAAACAATCTGCTACAACTGAGTACCCAGACCTTCACATTCAGGTGTACTATAATAACATAGGCATGACTGATGCTTCATATATTCTATTGTTCACATTATTAGATAAGATAAATCTTAAAAAATATGGAAAAAGATTCTCGAAACTATTATAGGCTGCTTTTGTATTTTGGCAGTCAAGATTAAAATAATCACCTAATGCTTTCTTGAATTACGGAAAACAAAATATACTATTGAAATAGCTCAAAGACCATTTGACAAGTAGCATATATTACAAAAATTAATCACCTGCAATTATTTTAAAGCCTTATTTGCTTTCTAAATAAGCATCTGCATCAACATGATGCTGAGCTGAGATCTACGTTCATTGCTTTATTGTCACCTCAACCTTTCATTCTCCATCTGTCTCATTCATCTCTTTCGGTCTGTCATGACCTATACAAGGAGATCTTTGAGGAATATCCTGTAGCTAATACAGAAAACTAAAATGCATAACAACATACACAAGCAAAATATGAACAGGTGATATTGAAAATGATGCTGTTTAATATGTTTGTCATTTAACTCTTCGAGTCATGGTCACTTCCCTTTATTTTCACAATTATGACCATTGGCACATTTGTGACAACCCTCATTTTGTACCTGTGTCTCATTTACCTACAGTGTCTTCCTTATCTGCAGACTTAACAGTCTGTTAAATCCACGGGCTATACAAAGTAATAAAATTACATGTAAGTAGAAAACCTGCTTCCTATGCAAAAGTACTGATTTACTATATAATCAGCATGCCTCCAAGATATCAATTAAAGGAAGAAGAGAGATAAGCAGCTAAATCATTGGATACTCCACTTTCCACCCATCGGTTCCTCTATCCAATCTCACCTATATCTTTTTCACTCCCCCACCCCCACCTATATATTTCAACTTTTACCTCCTCCAGCAGTGGTGATCATGCTTTATGAAGGCTTAGATTAAAATATGCACAACTGTGTATATATTTATGGCCCAAGTTAAAGCTATATACTGGCTGTTTAGGAGGAAGAGTGGCTTGTCAGACTAGCATAATGGAGGTTGAGAATAGGAACATAAACGTGGAGTGAGATGGGAAATGGAAAAACTCATCAAGTTGCACAATCTCAATGTGTAAGATATCCAATCATAGCCATACGGCTAATAAAATTTAAGTGGAAATACACAAAGAATCACAGATATTTTTACAAAAAATATGGCTAACCCTAGAAAGCAGTAGCTCTGTGTTAAAAACACAACCATTTTCTTCCTTTAATGAAAGCTGTACATTTATGCAAACAGAAGATATCCTCCAACTGCTTTATATTTACAATTGCTGTAATACAATCTAATAGTCAGTCAAATATGAACCATAAAATATTCAGTAAGTAAATAGTTCCAAAACAATTTTTAAGCACTTGCATTTAATAATACTGTTTTCTTGATTTATGATCAAGATAGTGAGATGTACTTTCATACCAATGGAAATGTAATTTGCCAAAACAATTTAAATATACCATCCAGCTTCAGAATACAGTCTTGTAAAATATAATGTCAGAAGCAACCTTTTATCTGTGCCATTTCTTTGTATACACTATGTATAATGAGATCATTTATAAAGTTCTAGTTTTACAGCCACTTTTCATACCAGTATTTTTATTTACATTAGCAAGTAAACCTGAACTTTCAACAAGATGTTACCTTTTTGACACCATATGCTTGAATTTCAATTAATGCCATATGAATGAGAACATAGTTACCATTTTGCTTTCTTTCCTCTTGCCAGCTACAATGAGAGAACACTAAAGAATGTAAGGCAGCATAATGTGTGAAGCTTTATCCAAATTTCAGTTTCAGAATATTCAATTTGATTGCCCAATTCCCAATAATTTTCAACTTCCAGAAGTTACAATCACTGTGTTTCAATATATATATGCTGTCCTAAAAGTATGGAGGTCAGATGACTGAACTCCATAGAAAATGCTGGTTAAATGCCACAGTTTTTCTCTTGCACAGAAATAACGCTAACCCAGTAAGACACGAAGGAAGGTTTATTTACAGTAAGGCAGAAAAGGAGACTTCTTTCCCTTTTTTTACTGGACTCAGACACTAAACGCGTTATCCCCAGGATTCCAGAATTAAAACAGAAGCAAACTTCTAAATGAAATATAGCTTGAACACAGAAAGTATTAGGACTTCGAGAAAATAGCGTCGTCTTAGTCAGTCTTCCTCACAGAACCTAACACCATCTCTGCACAGGGGAAGAGTGGGGACAATTGCACAGCTTGCACACTTGCAACCATGTCATGATATACTCCCTGATACCTTGTGGTGTGGAGTGCTTGAGTAACCCAGAGCAAAATCCAACTTGACTTAAAAAGAACTTACTATGCTTGAGTAAAAAATACTGTAACTTCACATTACTTTAAGCATATCTAAGTCTCAGTATTAACTTGATAAATATCTGCATAAGACAGTTTGAGAAAAGGGGAAAAGTGCAGAAGAAATCATTTAGGTTAATTATTCTTTCAGAGATCTCATCATGAGAAAAACTGTGTTATGAAAAATAGCAACTGCCCCAAACTCTTACTGGTTGGTGCTTGAAAGCTTTACCGTCCTATTGCACTTCCTGTAAAATCTTCAGGTTAGTATATTTAGGGCCAATTGTTAGTAGAAAGTCTATAGACATTTTGTAGATAGAATTTAGAAACATTTATGGAAGTTACATGTAGCATTGAAACAAGGATTATGTGATAAAAAATAAACTAGTTTTTAAAAAATCAAATATTAAAATAGTTTTATAAAAATTAAAGCGATTAAATAAAATCAGGGGAAAAATAGAAGACAATTTTCTCCAGTGTCAAAACCATGTTCCACATTTTTCCTTCTTATACTTTCCTTCCGAGTGAACAAACAATACATTTTTCTGTAGGGGAAAGATTATACCTTATATATACTCAAGCAAAAAGAGGTACTTCCATGGTAAAATAAAGAGCAGTGAAAAATATTGTGACTTTTATGACAGGGACTTCTATAATTATTTCTTCATTTCAATGTTAATTGATTTTCTTGTTCTACAGTATTTTGGTTTCCCACAGAGTCTTCCTTCACAAGCCCTCTCAATTCACAATTCATGTCAAACAATGAAATTTCCCGTTTTGTGTAGTAAACTGTAAGTAGATCTATACATCAAGACCTATGCAAACAAAATGAGAGCTTTTCACATCAGCGTAAAATAGTAGTAAATTGGGCAAACCTCTGTATTATGTATTTCCCAAGCTCATTATTTGTAATAACAGCAGCCAAGTTAGAACCACGACAAAGTGGAAGTACATGTCAAATACAAGCACAATGCTCTGTGAACTACATATACATATTTGACAGGAATATGTTTTGAAGATTTTTAAAAGATTCAATTAACCCAAAGCTGATCATCTTCCAGTTGAAAAAGAATCAAGAAGTACTTTCACACTTTGGAAGAACTAAGTAAAAAGGACACCTTGAACAGCTAGATAGTTCCTGAAACAACCCAAGCTTTTATTAAGCCATCACTGTTAAAAAAATTGATGCTTCTTTCCCATTATCACTTCTCTGTTAAAGTCTGCTGGGGGGGGAATCACTGCCCTTAGCTTCTCTGTTGCCATAAGGAGAACCTCTAGCATACCTTAAGCACAAGTAGAGACATTTTCTCAACAAAGAATCCAGAGCAGAGCGTAAAAAGAAAATCAGGCGGCAACTGCTAGCAGTAGGCTATTGAGGCATTTTTGTTGGGTATGCCAGTCCTTTTCTAAGGACACAATCATGCTAATTGTCAAGTACATCCTGCAGGGCTGAGTACCCCCAGTTCCTGTTTGGATTTGGGCCTCTCAACTGCAATGCTGCTTTATGCCTGATTCAGGAATACATGGCTGTGCAAAAGCAGTGTGCAAGAATAGCATATGAAACATGTAAGAATCCAAGGAGAAAGACTTCGGAGTCCTGGTGGACAAGAAGATGAACACAAGCCAGCAATGTGCCCTTGCAGCAAAGAATCCTGGGCTGCATTAGGTACGACATTGCCAGCAGATCAAGGCGGTAAGAGCCTTTCCTTCTGCTCAGCATCAGTGAAGCCACACCTGGAGTGCACAGTCCAGTTCTGCACTCCCCAGTACAACACAGACATGGGCATACTGGAGAGAGTCCAGCAAAGGACCTCAAGAGAAGGCTCACGGGGATCTTCTGGATGTGTATAAATACCTGATGTTGGGCAGTAAAAGGATGGAGCCAGACTCTTCTCAGTGGTATCCAGAAAAAGGACTGAAGGCAATATGCACAAATTGAAATACAGGAAACCTCATTTAAACATAAGGAAACACTTATTCACTGTGAGGGTGGTTGAAATCTCTGGGCACAGGTTGCCCAGAGAGGTAGTGGAGTCTCCATCCTTGGCGATATTCAAAACCCAACTGGACACAGTCCTGAGCAACCAGCTCTAGCTGACGCTGCTCTGAGCAGGGGGTTGGACTAGACGACCTCCAGAGGCACCTTCTAACCCCAACCATTCTTTGACTCTGTGTGTGACACTTTGAAATCAATTTAAAAAAAAACCTAAGGACTTCAGATGCTATTCTTTACAACCTTGTATTTTCACATTTCTGGACTAGGCCTTAGAAGAGTAATTTTAAAAAATCAAAGCCTACAGGATTAATAGCCTACAAACCTTGCTTGCAGATTTTTGCATGCTCTTCATTTTCTTAGGATACCTTGTAAAATTCCTCCATACTTTCACATGCATCTAAAGTACTAAACACCATCATATTAAGGTCTCAATGTTCACAGAACTAAGACGCCATCCCTTTCTTGCCTCAGTAGGGAAACACATCATGTTAATCAATCACTCCTATTTCCATCTAAAGAGAAACAGTGAGTGCTAACAGGAGAGAGTGCATCAGCTGGTTTTACCTTTGACACAAAGTACTTTGTTGGACTTTAAAAGGCAAGCCTGGCGTTTAGTCATTTGGCTGTTCTTGGCCTTTTTTACTGTCAACAGTGACACTGTTTGACAGTTTTGTCTCAGAAAGCAGCTGATTCTTCTACAAGCCAGAAACTGGTTCAAAGCACAAGGTTAATTAAATACAACATGTATACAGGGATACAAACAATCATTTAAATGTTCCACAACCAGGACAATCCCTGGAAAACCCAGCATTGATATTTTTAGCTTTACACTCCCAGAAATGGAATTCCCATCTGCTGGAACGGAATAGAGAGATAGCATTTCTCCCTTCCCGAGTTCCCGCATTCTGAAATCAATTATATTTTGTTTTAGTGATCAATTGCTGTAATGCATATTGCTATTTGTTTCCCTTTTCAATACAAAGAAGACTACTTGCTTTTAAAAAAAAAAAAATCTGCAAAGTCAGAGGAGAAGGAGTGGGGGACAAAAGTGCTAAGAAATTACACACGTTTTCCAATCTGTCAAAAATAGACCTTTTAATTTGTAAATGCCAATATGTACAAAGTATCTAACTAGGAAAAAGAGCATAAACACAAGCTTGTCATGGATAATGAACTGAAATTGCCCACTGTGTAAATAGGGCAATACTGCTGAGTCAATACAGTGTTGGTAGAGTGAATAACACATCCTCCTCACTTACTCGACATTTTAAAGCTCTCAGAAAAAAAGACTGCCCTGTAAACCAAAGAAAGTCAATTTAGACATACTGGCTTACAGGTGATGGCTATTGTGAGCTCTGTCTAAGGCTTCTGAATTAACTCCTGACCTCAAAATTGATTCAAACCATAATCTTTTATGAGTCCATTTGAAAGCACGTCCCCTCATCCTGAGTGGGTTTAAAAGTGCCTTATAAAATGATAAAAAAAAGAGACACAACTTTAGATCAAGTAAGAACAAATAATCAGGAATCAGGATACAGTACGAAAACTAAGCATTACAGTCATTACAGGTAGGATTTTCTCTTTCAAAAAGTGTAGCACTCATTTTCTGAGTAACTGACTGTTCCATCTTCAGAGAGTCCTACATGTTAGCAGTGAGTAGTTCTGTGAACATCAGTGCCTCCAGGATGATATGGGCACTTATGTGGAAGACTTAGATCCTTTTGCCTACCAAACATCCACTCAGTCCAGTTTTCCTCACTTACCCCCCCCCCCCCCCTTTTTCTCCCCTCTCCTTTTCAATGACAGCAAACATATGCAATTGAACATCTTCCTTTCAAAATATCCTCCTCCTCTCCATCAGAGGAACTTCTGGCTGAATAGGTCATACCTGGAGTTAAAGCAAGGCTAACACTGGGACTAAGTTCTGCATGAACTAACCTATTCCTGAAGGGTATTCTTGTAACCTTTGTCACCTCTATAAACTGAAAGGTGACTCAACTAAGACTCACTGACCATGCTTTTCAAGGCAGATCAGTTACAGTACGTCTTACAGTAGGACAGAATCTGTCACAAGTACATTGTACCATATCTGGACAGTCTCCAATAAAGACAGAAGAGACAGAAGGCAAACAAGAGTAGTTACGTACGGTAGTACTAAGATTTCCAAGTGTGCAAGGAAACTTGGCCACATATTTCTGTAAAAAATCTGGCACTTCCAGGGATATTAATCGCTATAGGGATGATATAGCACCTCTGACATTCTTTGAAATGGAAAAAAAAGTCAAAAACGAAAGACAATTGGTTATGCTAATGACTGCTCAGGTGAAGTGGAAATTTGAGAATAACTGTGCCATTTGTAGAACCTGGTTAAAAATGGTACCCAGTATGAATGACCTAAAAGCACAGGCTCTACAAGAAATTAAGTTTTTATTCACAGCGGCAATCACCTTTTCCAAATGTTGCCTAAGACAGTGTCCCATAGTGCAAACTAGAAAAAGTAATTGCCGATTTTTCTGATGGTTTTCTAAATTTCAATATAACTATGACCTGCTTAAAGGTGTGTTCTTTCACGTCCAATTAAAGCCATTATTTATTTTTCTGTGTTACCCCATACCCCAACTTGTAAGCCATTGGAGAACATAAACATTACATTGAGAATCAAGGTTCAATACTCTCCTAAGTTTTAAAGCAAGAAGATGCCATAGTTCTACTACTTGTTCACTAGAGGTGGCAGGAGGAATGTCATACCTTGACAATTTGATGGAAAAAAAAGGGCAAGAAATACAAGCAGAATATTTGTTAAAGGTAGATAATAGGTCAGTGACAAGGTACAAGTCTCTTAATTTGCAAGTGAATGTCTTATCTACTAAGCCATTGCTTCTCTCCCCTCATAGTGATAATACTTAATAAGCAGTGTTGTAAAAAATATAAATGCTTTCACAGTTAATGCATACTACTATATGAAATTTTTAAAAAATAGGTGTGGTATGTCTCAGCATCATCATACAATAGCATCATAATCCTGCCTCAAACAGATAGAACAAATTGGATAACTTCCTGAGATTTTTCCTGGTCTACTTTTCTATGTTTTTTTGTGAAAATATGTTGTAAGACACACTGTACAACAAAGTACAAATTAAACAAACAATACACTATTTTATATAAATAAATATCGCATGAGGAACGTCATGAAATTCAACAAGGGCAAAGTCCCTGACCCTTTCCACTGGTAATGCTGGGCCTAAGTGCCTGGTTAGGAGCTTTGCTGAGAAGGATCCAGGGGTCCTTGTGGATGTTTGGCTAAAGATGAGTCAGCAGTGGACTCTGGAATAAATGAAGGCTGATAGCCTACTGGGCTATAACAGGAAAGGTTATGGTAAACTTGAGATAATCCACTGGAGGGCCACCAAGATGGTCAGGGGCTGCAGCAAACAGGATTTGTTCAGCCTTGAAGAGAAAAGGCTCCAGGGGCCTTAACAGCAGACCCCCAGTACCTAAAAGGAAGCTACTGAGAAAACAGAGCCAGGTTATTCATGGTGGTGCACAGTGGAAGGTTGGGAGACAACAGCCATAAATGAGTGGTTCCAACTAGGTAAAGGGGGGATAAAAAAGGGTTTCACCATGAGGATAATGAAGCATCAGAACTCAGAGTGGTTGTGGAAAGTCTGTCCTCAGAGACTTTAGAGCCCTGGGCAACACGGTCTGAATTTAATTCTGACTGTGCTTTGAGCAGGACCTTGGACTAGGGACTGCCTGAGATCTCTTCTGACCTGAGTGATTCTGCAATTCTACATCATTAAACCAAAGAGATACACAGAAACTCCTTAGAAAGTATAGCAAGAAAATAATTTCTGCATGATTATTTATATAACCCTTGTACTGCTGATGAAGCAGTCTTTTTAAATGTCTGAACAACTCATTTGAGGACTAATGTATTTGACTATGCTACCATCAAAATAGAAGACAGTTGCTTATTTTTCTAGCATTATTTAGTTTGGTGAGGCAATTTAGCAAAAAGCATCATTAATGTTGCACGAAAAATAGAAACATCTGAATCACCAGCAAATACAAGCAGCAGGTTGAATTTCCTGCTAACTCTCACATGCTACGTAGCTTGGTCACTCTCAGGAAATAATCAACCTAACACACAAATACATCTCCTTACTTCAGAGGCCACTAGAACAACAAGTAAACTAAATGAGAAAAAAAAAAAATTATGTACTCTTATTTCACCCCAAACTATGACTTTTTTTTCTTGTGGGATGCAGCAAGGAACAGACAGGAATGAAAAGACAGGAAGCAAACTTTGAAATGTTCGTTTTAACTAAAACTGGTTTTCACCTCTTTCTAATATTCAGCTCCATCCTCTAGAACACTGATTTTTCTAGAGCTGCTTCCAATACTGCACAAGTCAACACTATATCCACAGAATTCCCCAGAGCACGTATGTAGATATTCTGTAGGAACATAATATACCCCCATTATTCAAATGCAAAAATACTAAGGTTGTTCTCAAACTTTAATTAGAGCTGACATGGGTTATTTCTGAAATTTACCAAATCACTTGGGTTTTTTCCAGTGCTTTAAGGTTAGTTACATATGATGTACATTAATTCACACAATGACAAACAAAGAAAAAAATATTCTATATGCAACCAGTAATTTATCACTGAAAACAAAACAATAAGGTTCATGTAAGTATAAATGAATGCCTTGTCCTGACACTGGCTTCCCTGCAGCAAGACACAGAACATGCCCCTCCACAAACACACAAATGTACTGATTTTACATGCTGTGATAGTCCTATTGACTTCAAATATCCTCCTTTTTCCTACTTTCCTGAAAGTCTCACATTTTTCAAGGAATCATCCAAGGGATCTTCTCATCCCAGGAAGAAAACAAACACACAGACACACACATCTTCTCTGACATTTGATGAACACTATTCCCATCAGAAAATAAAAGACAGCATTTACATGGCAGAACCTTTGCATTATAAGGAGACTGAAGTGCAGAAGCTAAAAGATGTCACAGTATCATCATGCTTGCTTGGTGGAAAGGAAAATTAAAAAAAGAGAAAGATATAAACAGTCATCTTGAATTACTTCCATAAAATATTACCATTTCTAACATCAAAAACCACTTGCTGGTAACAACTCTCACTTAAAGACAACAAATGTAATTCTTATGAATATTCTCCTGGAAGGAATGCCTCCAATTCCTTAGAAGAGAAATGCAGTTCTTGTGCTGCCCCCAAACAGCAATGTTCCTTTTCTCAAAAGGAATAAAGGGCGAAGTGCATTGCCCTAGAGTTTAAGGCACTTCAGCATGTGAAATCAATTGGGCTGTTCACGCACTTAAAATTAGGTAGTTGCTTAAATACTGCTGAATTAGACACAAAAAGAGGTAGAAGTGAGAACAAAAAAGTCTCACTTTCACTCTAGGGCAACACACCTGGTTAAATATTAGTTAGGCCCACGTATTTTCTAGGCTGGGGTACTACTGAGAGAAAAGTTTCCCCAGAGTTCTCTTGCAGCAACTATGAGAGCCACCTTTTCCTACACAGTATTTATTTCCCACACTTCTGCTGGGCAAGTAAGGAAGAAAACTGATTTCCAGTAAGCTTTATCAAAAAGCAATCCAAAGCCCAGCACTGCCTACCAAGAACAAAATTGTATCGATTAAACAGAAAAATCATGCTAATAATAACCTGATAGACACTTAATTGTGACTTCTTTCTTCCAAACAAAGCAGTGAAAAAAAAAAGACAAAGAAAATCTGGTAACAAGAGAAAAACAACACATTGGAGCAAATATAGGCAAGACTACAATTTAGTTCTGAAAGTAGCATTTGAAAGTCCCAGTGTCATGGTTTAACACCTCAGGCAGCAACTAAGCACCACACAGCCACTTGCTCACTCTCACCCTCCCCTGGTGGGATCGGGGAGAGAATCGGAAAAGTGAGAAAACTCGTGGGTTGAGATAAAAACAGCTTAATAATTGACATAAAGTAAAACAGTAATAATAATGATAATAATAATAATAATAATTTTAAAAAAGAATATACAAAGCAAGTGATGCACGATGCAACTGCTCACCACACGCCTTAGCAACACCTAGAACATTGGTGTGTTATCAACATTATTCTCATGTTAAATCCAAAGCACAGCACTGTACCAGCTACTAGGAAGAAAATTAACTCTATCCCAGCCGAAACCAGGACACCCAGTCAGATCAGAACACATTTTTCATTCTCAGAAGATGGTAGGTGTTATGTTCAAGGTACCACCAAGTAAAACTAACCTCACTGTATTAAGATCAACAATGATCTTAAAAAAAATATAAATATAAAAAATATATAAATATTAAAAAAAAAATAAATAAAAATAAAATCTCATTTAATTTAGCTTAACTCTGTCCCTAATCCAACTGGAACTCTTCTGGCAAATTTCTTTATTTTGCAAATTTCATATATAAAACTGAAGGCAGAGGAAGAGGTTTGAGCAAAGTGTTTTCTGAGGACAGGTTGTAGCAGAGCAGAATTGAACTTGTGGCCAACATTTCTCCTAACCAAAATCTTTCATTAAGCTGAGGTAGTACACTAACTGAACAGCTCTAGGAACAGGTATTTGATAGCAAATACTGTCTACTTGGTTTTTCAGATCCCCTTCAGAAAAAAGGAAGCATTCTATCATACAATTTAAAAATATCATTGGAAGGGAACTAGGTTTTCTTCTCCATGTCTTTAGGGAACTGTAATCACTATGTGATGAATCAGAAGAGCTAGGCGGAAAGGGTGTTGGTTTGAACTCCAAAGCATGTTCCTAGCATCGCACTACCTGCCCATGCAAGATATAAGACCAGGTCCAGATAAGACAACTAACTCAGAAACTTGAAACATTGGCCCAGGGACTGAAACCAGTACCAAACTGACTTGTTTGGGTGATTGTGGCTTATATAAAGAGGAACAGAGAAGTCATTCTTGCCTTGGGAAAAAAAATCTTGGGGAAAAAAAAATGCAGTTGAAGTGGGTAGACTCAATTTGAATGCCTGGACCAAAACAGGAGAGGTTCTTTTTGAGGTCACACAAAAATGGCAAAGAATCAAACTGAGCCAAAATAGCCTTGAGTAAGTGATATGAAATCCTGTAAGAACTTAAACTTAATTCAGTCATAATCTAGGTAGTGATGTTAATTATACAGCTGAGGCAAAGCAGTCAGATGGGCACAAATGGCAAATTTGGCATCTGAACAATGTTTCTGGCAAAGGCAGGGAAGGCAGGGGAAGTAGGAGCAGGAAAAAGCAAATAAGCTTGGCTTATATACCATTCCAACATGCCAAGGCCAAACACATCTTTTGTGAAAAGATACTCTTATTAATTTAAACACCAGTTGTGCCACTTACCGAAGTGCTCAAATTCAGTCAATACAGTATTTTGGTCATGCAGATTATGGAGTGATGGCTGGAGTGCTTTACATGCCCTTGGCATAAATTCAAAAGCCACTGTCCCACCAGGTCTTACTTTGCCTTCACAAATAATGGTACAACTAGAGATGAAATTATATAATAACTAAGTTCACATTCTACAGCAAAAAGGTCAGTAAGGTAGATATCAATAAATTAATTTCAAGAAACAGTTTGGACTCAGACCCGAATACCTCTAAACGTGTACAACAGAGTCAAGCATCTGCTTGATACATGCTAACATAATAGCACTTTTGGAAGGGCTAACTTTCACCTTTATTCATATGTACACAATATAAGTAGCATAAGGTCTTTTCCTAGAAAAAAGGGGGTTTCGCATACTGAACTGAGGCTCAAGAGATACCTGATTTTTTTTTTTCCCCAGGACTTGCCTCCCTCTGCAGCCTTCATCAAAGGACTTATCTCTCAGACAGTGAAATAAATAGCATCTGGGAATGAAACTCACTTACCATAAATAAGTTGTGACAATGCTCATATAAATGAGCTGACTCAGAGATGTATTCACATTACACCTTCCTCCCCTCTGCACCAGCAGAAACTATGTCCTCACAGAGAAGTCACCACAAAAAAAAACCCTAAGCCTTACCCCAAAGCATCCTCCTCCACTATTTCTACAAAGCAGAAATTGTTTTGCAGGGACTTAATGAAAAACTGGTGTGTACCGTTTGACCAGTGTGTTTCCATCCATTCTTTCTTCATGCAGCAACACCCACTTTTTAGATGATGTCTTACTTTCTGAATAGGAGTTGGAAATAAGTTATAGCAGGGAGGTGCCCGCAGAGAGGCCTTTCTACCACATGCCATCCATCAGGTAGAAGATGAAGCTCAGCTGCTGAGATTTTAACAATTATTGAAAATTTGCACATTATTACAAATACTGTTCTGTTCTACAAGGAGCAACTCATACTTACTTTCTTTGATTGTAAGTGGATAAATTCCTCCAGCAGCGAAGCGGATAGGAATGGTGCAAGGTAATTTTACACTAAGTAACATTCATCATAAAACTGTTAACATAGATGACAGTATCCAAGTCTCTTGTTAATTACTTGACTGTAAAACTTTAAAAGCTTTAAGTTGATGAGTGTTCTCAGTGGAACAGACATAATTAATTCCCTAGGAAGGAAAAATAAACATTTTAAAAAATGCATACTTCTATGCAAGTAACAATGCAAATGAAGTTTTTCGAATTTCTACCTCTTCCTTCCCATCCCCTCACAGAACAGAAAACATCTGTGAGAGTTATAACAACATTTTAACAGTGGAAATAAATGTAAAAGTTAACTTTCCAAGACTTCCAGAACAGCAAATATGAGGTATGAAACAATATTTAGAACTAAGAAAAACATTATTATAGGTAAAGGTCTGTAACTATTGTTGAAATAAAGAGTATATTTCATTAAAGCGAGACCAATTTCTATTACTACTAAATAGTTCGTCTTTACTAACTACTAAAAAACAGAACAAAACAGAAAAGGAAAATCAACAAAACAGGATCTTCCAGGTATGCCACATATTCTCATAAAGCTTTTAGCTTTAGTAAACAAGAGGTGAGGGAAACATTAAAATCCATTATTTTTACTATTTTTGATTTGTCCAAGATTTCTAAGCAACAAGACCCAACGATGTACTATAAAGTTGTTAGTGGAAATGGAATTAATTAAAGCAGCGGTATTTTTAGAGATGCTGTGAGAAAAACAGAAGGCAACGCTTGCTGTTAGCAAACTAGTGACACAGGATTTTCTTTTAAATAGCAAATGGATATTTGAAGAATAATATAGTGTTTTAAGTAAGCTATTAAGGGCTAAGTTTCCCATAATAGAAGCAAATCTCATTGCTTGCAGTGTGTATTTTTAAAGGACAAATCAGAAAAAAGGGTCAGTTTTAACTTTTTATATAATAAGGTGTGACGGAAAAATATTCTTCAGGCTTTATATGGGAAGAAAAGCATACTGTCAGTTTTTCTTCCTCTTCCCTGATTTTTTTCTCCTACTCTATAATATACCATATTGGCAAATGGAGTTAAGAAAAGCTCCTATTCCTTTCTCTTCTCTAATGTCTTCAGAAAAAAGCCTGGCTTTTTAGGAGCCTCATCACATTGGGTGGAAGAGGCCATCTGTTTCCATCCTACATATTCACCCCATTTAAATTTTCAAGACACATTCAACAGAGCTTGGAAAACTCATTGGGTTTTTCAGTCTATTATCAAGCTTACATTATCAATCATGACTACGTTATCATGGAACTGTGCTCCTGAGTCCTGCTCCTCTAATTTTCCACGCTTACAAACCATCTTTACAAGCAAGTCAACCAGCTTGCTCTGAGATAATTTTGCTCCAGATACTATTTCCCATATGCAGTATGGACAAGATTAGACCTCATTTGACCCCCCCATGCACACCTGAAACATTTTTCCAACACTTTCCCAGCAAGCTCTGTGCCTTCAAACACTCTCATGCACCCTTATACCAAGTCCTATGGCATGTAACACCTACCCTTGTTCTCTTGCTTCAAAAATCCAACCTTAGCAGACTGCAACACATGATAAAGGGATGTAGAGATTACCAAGGGCAAGCACTCTGTAGTGCTCACATCGCTGTAGGACTGATGAGGACAAAAGCAACTTTGCATCTGGTTTGGGAGTCAGCCATAGTGTGGACTTAGTCAAAGATGACAGTAACAGCTGAAAGTGCACTTCATTAAGAACCAAGGTAACAAATTACTAGCAGACTAGAAAATCCCTACTCCATTTCCCACGGTTAGTAAACTTAACTTTTTCAGACTTAAAGGGGCAAAAATTAAGGCTGAACAGTGAGTGGTTATAAGGCAACATAAAAGCCGTCTGGATCACTCAGCTGCTCCTAACAAGGTATTCCAATAGATGGGTTATCTAAAACTCATAGTAATTTGCAGGAAATGATACTGGGTTTGGATGACAGCTGGACTCACAAAAGCTTCGTTTCATCTTGATGCTATTTTACCCGTAACTTTTGCTGGCAGACGGAACGAGACAAAGATGCTGATGAATGCAAAGGGCAAACAGAGAATGATCCTTCTTCCTTTGCCTTTGCATCTCCTTCCTCAGGCTGTTCTTGTGACACACTGTGTGTTTTAAAATCAAAGGTTCTTTCTAGGTCTGCAATGACAATTTTGAGACAGAAAATACAAAACTAGCACAAGCAGAATGTAAGGAGTATGTCTTTGCCTTTCTCCTGCATATTTTTCCCCAGAGCTTTCACGTATGCTAACGTTGCATGTCATGCAGTACTATATTGAATGTCATAGTGCATGACAGAGTTACATAATTTTCACATTTGGAAAAGTTGCTGTGCCTGTGGCATGAAGTCTTTTTTTTTTTTTTTAATCAGTACACATCTAATACAAATTTTGAATAAAGATGGTTATTTACACGGAATGCTGTGAGCAGCATACATATCCTGATGCACAGCAAATCAGCATGATGGTTGGTGTTGAGAAAGTGTAGTTAACTGATTATAGCTGGAAAGTAGGATTTAGGACTCCTGGATTCTTTTCCTAGCTGTGCCACTGATTATTTTACAACTGAAGTCTGTGGTACTTTATAATACTGCAAAGAATCCTGAGGCATAACTAATATTTATAGCATAATTTAAGGCCCCAGGTGAAAGGCACATTCCTCAGGACATAGTATGACAATTAAAATTTGCTAGTTAAAAAAAAAAGTCATTAGTGACATAAAAATTCAGGGTAAGTGTAAAGTGACCTGGGCTTATTGTTTCTGAAGGAAGTTTTCTGAGTCACGCCAGCTGAAGATCTGCCCATGGCATTTGGAAATGTATGCTAATAGTTTTTCATAGAATCATAGAATAATTCAGGATCAAAGGGACCTCAGCAGGTCCTCCAGTCAAACCTCCTGCCCAAAGCAGGGTCAGCTGTTCTTTAATCCTTCATAAAAAGCCATTTATCATTCTCTGAGTTATCAAGAGCATCGTGAATTGTTTAGTAACCTGATTACAATGACGAATTAATCAAGCCTGAATTTTGCTAATCCAATTACAGTACCCTCAAAGAACTCAACACATGTGTGGATGCACAATGCAGTTACTAGTGATACAGGGTAATTCATAACATTTTGAAGATAAAGACAGTGTGGTTTACTTAGCACTGACTCTGCTGAGAGAGTGTAGACATAGACATTCTCTGTTAAGGAGCCAAAGGTTTTAACACTGTGTGTTAAGTGTATATAATGGGAGAGAATGCTTACAATGGGTCTTCTATGGATGGGGAGCCAGAGCGCAAGCAGCCATCAGGAAGGAGAAACATTACTACAGGTCTGAGAGCAAGAGTGCACGTCACTAGCAGCAGCTCATGATTTATACACTGGGTCACGAGTCACAAACAGCACAACAGGCCACAACTGTGTTTTAATACAGAGCTGGTAGAGAGCAGCCTTGCCCTGAAAATGTAGAGAATCACTTAGACTATATTCCCTCTGTGCACTTTAGGAATTGCTGGTGAATGACAATCTCTTTCATTTGAGCTAACGTGTATATTTATTTTGGGGGAAAAGAACAACAACAGGAAGAAAACTGGAACTATCATCTTGTCTGATCACAGAATTCAATCCATGCAAAGCTGCTTCTTTACCTCAATGTCATATATCCCATAAGATCAGTACTATTCTGGTGTTTCAGGAAGACAAATATTATTAGCAGTGAGAAGTTATGAAGACACAGCTTCTGTGAAGATTTTTGCATCTATTCGCAAGTTAACATGTGCTAAGTCTTTGCCTAGTCAGATTCCTCTGACAAGACTCTTCAGCTGGCATAAATTGCTACTGCCCTATTGCTGATTTCTGTTTTAAATTATTCGGTCCACCAGAATCTAAGTCATATTTTCACCAATATTTTAATGTGCTGTTTATACGAAATTGCTTTTGTCCTTCAAAAGAAAAGAAAAAGACGACACACATAAACTAATGGATGATGAACAACCTCTTATTTGAATTTGTATTTAAATTTACTCTCTAATCCTGCAGCCATTGGGGATCTAAACAATTGTGTCCTGATCACAACAAGCAACCATGAATATATGGATCTCGGTCTAACAGGAATACACAGCGAAGTACACATATTTACCATGCATGTTTCATAACAACTGGTTCTTTTGTACAGATGGGAACTGAGACATTGGTTAAATTTTATTTACCAAAAATATGAGTAAAAAAACCCCAACTTTAAAATCAGATACAGAGTTGCAAGGTTTGATTTAATCTACAGTTACGTATAGGTGGAAAGTTTAATGCATACTAGCCAAGACACAGAGCAGGTGACAGAAAAGCAAGCTAGAAATGAACTGCTGGATGTGGATACAAGATAGAGATTTGTGTGTGTTAGCAGAAAATAAAATACATTACCTGACTTGAGGTAGAAAGAGAAAGGAAGAAAAGAAAGACTAGCAGAGGCACTCCATACCCTTCAGCTGGTTTAGCCTGAGAATTCTTCCCAAAACCATACAGAAGGTCTCCAGCACATCTAGATAAAGGCTACTTTTAAAACTGTTACCACAGATATCTCTGGAGAATTTTTTTTTCATTGTTACGTCTGTTGATTTCTCTCTCTCTTTCTCACACCCCCCCCAACTTTAACTCTCCTCCACTTCTAAGTCTGTGCTTGTACTGAAGGTAGCTTCTCCGGGTACCTGGACTTCAGTGACAACACACTGAATCTAAAGTATCTTTATTTAAATAATGTTTTAAATTATACTGTACTTCATAATAAAGCCACAGCAACCTGCTGTTTTGCTTCTGCTCCTGGGATGTTTACAACTAACCAGAGCATAATGCTATAATGTCATCCCACTCCTAAATTCAAGGGTGTGTGAAAAGAGCAGACAGGAATACACACTGCACTCCAATGCATATATTATGTGCTCCCCAGCCCCCAAGTTTAAGAAGGCTACATTCAAAATCCTCTGTAATATTAACATGATTAAATGGCTATGTTTAAAGGCTATAAGTTCATAAGCAGTACTGAAATCATTTGTGTAGAAATGATACCTTTTTTCTTCCCAATCACAGAACTTATCACATTCTATCAAGAAAAAGCAATATTTTTCATTCTTTATACAAAGGAAGCAATCTTCTTAACACTCTAAGCAGGTAAATGCTATTTATTTCATGCATATCCAATACAGTTGAAGAGTGGGGACATGGCAAAAATATCACTTTCTGGGTCTGTAGAATTCCCCCAGGCAAACAATTAAGCAGTGCTGTGACTGATTGGGGCACTTTGACCAAAATTTGCTCTTTCCCATCTAACATAATAAATCAAATATTTTAGGTCATGCTCAGCTCCATTAATGTAAATATACTTGCAGCTTTATGCACCATACGTAAAATATCCCCATAAAGCCAGCCACAGCAGCCGTGGTACTATGCTTCTTTGCATAGTCATTCTGCCCTTGCAGATTGGGTCTTGTACAGTCAAAATTAAATTCAATCAGCACTAATTTATCTTGTATTTTAGCCAAAATTATTATACTGAGATAGGCTGAAAGTAGCTGTAGGGCTTTCTTCATTCAGTTATTACAGGAATCGCATCTGTTTCCAACAACTAATAAATGGTAGCCCATACAGCTAGAGGACAATACCGTGGCAATGATGCCAAGCTATGTAGGTTAAAAAACATTTCCAGATGCAAGTAAGGAGACCACCAAGAGCAGCAGAAATACAAACTTTTAGTCTAAATGTACCATTAACAAATTCAACCTTTCATTAACTAGGGCCAAATCAAAGACTTCCAAGTTGTCTCTTACTACCAGAAAGGAAAGGATTGGTCAGCACAATATATAAGGGTCACGCTGTGTGAGCTTTAGATATACAAGCAGGCAAATGTCTAAAAGGGAATAAATAAGTGAAAAAAAGCCAGTACCAAATGCTAAACAATTACTTCGAAGTAACAAGTAGTCTTGACTTCAGAATTAACTTCCCTGCTCTTCTTTCCACCCATGCCAAAAGAAATTAATTAAAAAGACAACTGCACAGCAAATAATAAAAAGGCACGTAACTAAATACTTCAAAAATTCATTATGTAAAAATAAGTCTGGTTGTACTAAATAATGTCATATTTCGATCATCTAATGCTATTGCTATTATTCTGTATGCTAAAAATACCTCCACAGATACAGAATTATTTTTTAGCATCTATGTTACTGTTCTCCATGGAAATACAACATTAGATGAGGATCTGACCCTGTTTTCTTTCCTTAAACAAATCCAACATTTCACATAAAATCCATTTTGCAGAATATCTGTTTACCCTTCTTTATTAATACATGATCATCACAGATCTTTCTGTCTTCTGTATAAAACTAGCATCATGAAAGAAATAGCTTATTTACGAGGATTTCAACATCTTAAGTGCATTCTGTCCTTCCCAAGTCATAACATTTTTTTCTAACCAAATGACCAGTTCCTGAATCAAATCATATTATATCTGAGGTAATTTTGCCTCTGAAATTGGTGTTTAGGCATTTTAAAGTATGATTTAACTCATAGTGAGATACTGTCTTGGTCCAGGCAAAAAAAAACCTTTCCCTAAAGCTACTACTGGGGGTGGGGAGGGATTCAATGAACGCTCTACCACCAATGCATAACATTTACCTCATTATGCCAACAGTGCCTTTTAAAAGAGTTCATAAGCAAAAAATATATAAATAGATCAACTGAATAAGAAGAAGCTAAGGACAAGAAGCTACAGAGAAGCATTTCCTATTCTCTATTAAAACCACACAAAAAATGTTAAAATAAGTTGGGTGACCCTACACAGCATCATGGATATTACATATATTCAGTGGCCGTAAGTGATGCAAATGATAAGCTACAGCTGAACGCAGGTAAAGAAATACTGTCTTTAGGAAATGTTCACTTTTTTGAGATTTTTGCTGATACAGAAGATCCCGTAGCCAAAGACATCCCAGAGCCTCAATCATTTACGTAGACCCTATACTTATCAGTCAACGCTACTTGGCAGTAGTATCACAAGTACTAGAAATTTTGGCTGAATGCTTGCTTCAACAGATGAAAAACCTTTCAAAAATTGCTCTGTTGAGTTTTACCTATTTTTTCCCTCCATATTTTGAGGACGGGCTTCCAGTTCAAAAAAGAAAGTATAGAAAGCCATAACTAGAAAGCCATAACCAACAGAAAGCATTCAAAGTTTCAGTCATCAATTTTATATCTTCATTAGAATAGGAAAAAAAAAATAATTCTAACACAGCCTCCAACATGTTGGATAAAGTCTTAACCGTGAAAGCAGCCCCACATCATGGACATATCACCAAGTGCTTTTAGTTCTTCATCCATAACCTTTTAAAACCTATCTTGTTTTAATTGTTTTGAAATCTTTTATACTAAACTATTTTTTCTGTTAATAAGGGAAACATAACTGCCAATGCTTTATGTTAATTCCATGTCCTGATAACAATAGCAAATAACCATACTTCTCCAGGTATCTTTTTTCTCTCAAAATTGTCACCTCCCCTACTAATAAATAACTTATATGCAAACAAATCTAGAAATGCATTACTAAAGTGCATTTAATGTACATATTAATTTGAAACATAATGCAGATGAGTTCTGATCAGCATAAAGATTAATATAGAATATGCATATAAAAATATGCATATAAAATTTATGTTGTTTATACTCTTGCTTTACATCAGACAGAATAACGATCACTGATAGGCTTGTTTGTTGTATAGCATTACTCATTCATAGTAATATTGATTTTTTTAATATCCCAGTATAGGAAATGGAGGCCTTAATCTACTGCACAATTTCACAAACAAATTAATATGGTTGGGGCTCAGTTCTCATTTTTTGCCTTCAGACATAAACTGGAAGAATCATGAATTTCAGGATTAAAACAGAAGCATTTTGTCTCTTGTCTAGAAATAAACATGCTAGAACTCTCTGATGGAGAAAGGAGAATGGTAACAACTTTACACACATTTTGGAATGCCAATACATTTTTGCACACGCTTTTCCATTGCACCCCTGTGCCTCTGGCCAAAAGCATTGTCTTGTTTTCTGTCACTCTTCAGCCCTTCCCACCTAAGACTGGGATATCAAGCAGTACCCTGACCAGTACCTTGCTATAATCTCAATACAGAAACTTTTGTCCATTCTAGGTCCAACAGTCCAAAGCTGGGGAGAGAAAGCTCGCTACCTTCCACAATAAATCCATATTAAGGACTACTTGAAAAAGAAATGACAGACTAACTTTTAATTTTGTATGGCATTTGGGATATTAGAAATAATGTTATTATTTTGATAACTGCAGTTATTTTAAGGTAGAACTTTTTGAATCTTACTGTGTTTCAGTCAGTGCTTTCAGTGGAGAAGAAAAAGTCAATTTCTAGAGCTAACAATAATTCACTTATTGCTGATTACTTAGGAATTATGTTAGTTCAGGAAATAACAATTTTGCTGCATTCATAACTCTAGGTAGTTAATGTTTGCAAAATATAAAGGTTTGGGGTTTCCCCCCACCCCCCATAAAACCCCCAATATCCTTTTCTTCTGGAGAAATAGCCAATGTCGACACAGCCCTGCTGAGGCCTGGTAGGGGCCCAGAAGCAGCATGATCTCTGGCATTTAGGCATTCAGCTTCAAAATTTGACTGTGTCCTGTCGACAACATCTATCTACAGCTATTAATCTGCTAGTCATAAAACAGTTGCTGTAGTGGCGGACCTGATTTTTTCTGTAGATAAATATCAACATAGTATCTCATCTCACTTTTTCCCGGGCAAAGCAGCAAACAGGCAAGAAGATTTGGAGGAAATCCTCACAATTTTTTGCATCACCCTAAAATAAAAGTAGAGTTTCACAACAGTATTTCATTTGTTGAATAAGGAAATCATAACAGTTACCTCAAATACACGTGTAATTATTACTGCTTTGGTCAATTCACTGGTGATGCTTTCTTCTGTACTGTAGTTTCCATTACTTCGACGAGCCAGTGACACCCAAGCAACACAACTTCATACTGTTCTTTCCCTTCCAAAAATAAGGAAAATCTTTCTACCCTCTCTCAAAAATGTTCTCTGGTTGCCTTCCTGATGTCCAAAACATCTCAAAAAATGCTTCCCACCTCTGTCAATATGTGATTATGCAAAGACAAATAAATACAGAGTATATTTATTTTTTACACACTATCAGCTTGCTTTCGTTGTTGTCAAATCATGCTCTGAAAGAAAGATTTGATTTTGTTCCCCACTATACACAAATGCTTAAAATGAGGAACATTTCATGAAAAACTCTGTAAGAAAACCTACAAAAGACAATAAACTACCAGCAGATGGCATAAGGTGTTGGACGCTGTACTGGGTGCAGTTGCCCAGGCACTGGCAGGGGGCTGCAGGGCGGCCTCCGTGAGGAGAGGCCGGGGCTGCCCCACGACCCACCGCAGGGCACGGCTGAGGCCCTCAGCCAAGATGGTGGTGCCTCGGGGAAAGTGTGTTTAAGAAAGGGTAAAAAAAAAACCAACTGTGTAGCAGTTGGTAGAGAAGAGTTAGAAGAAAAAATATGTGTGAGGAACAGCCCTACAAACACCAAGGTCAGTGAAGAAGGAGGGGGAGGAGGCGTTCCAGGCCCCCGGCAGATATCCATGCTGAGGTCCATGGAGAGCCAATGCTGGAGGATGTTTATTCTGAAGGACTGCAGCCCATGGAGAACCCACGCTGGAGCAGGAGAACAGTGTAAGAAGGAAGGAGCAGAAGAGAGGAGCTGTTATGGACTGACTGCAACCCCTACCCCCCATCCCCCTGCACCACTCAGGGGAGCAGATAGAGGAGCTGGGAATGAAGGAGTGAAGTTGAGCCAACAAAGAAGCTGGGGGTGGGAAAGGTGTTTTTATTTTTGGGTTTGTTTCTCACCATCCTACTCTGTCTTTAATTGGCAGAACATTACATTAATTTCCACAAAGTCATGTCTGTTTTGCCCATGATGTAATAGGTAAGAGATGTCCCTATCTTTATCTCAACCCAGGAGCTTTTTCATCTTGTTATCTCCCCCTGTCCTGTTGAGGAGGGGGAGTGAGACAGCAGCTGGGTGGGTATCTGGCAGCCATCCAACCCACCACAGACAGAATAGTAACATGAAGGCTGTATGCTGCAGATACAGAAAGACAATTTCTCATTGACTGCAATACTCTGAGTTAGGAGAACATTTCTCCTCATGGAACAGCGGATACTTTTTTTTCCTCATATGCTGCCCAGTGTGAGCACCGTACACATAAAACTGAATATCAGACTACGGATTTCCTGTGTAAATTTGAAAATGTTACCTAACATTGCAGCTATGGTAATTTTTTTCATACTTACGTGACAGACATACATAACGGATAGGAACTTTGCCTTTAAAAGTCAGAAGACTTCAGTGTTCTTGCAAATTAAGATCACTCCATTATAAAGTACATAAACACGTGATTAATTTTAAGCACATAATCCCACTTACTTCAAAAGAACAACTCAATGATTCAAGTTAGCTACTCAAAATTTAAAGTAAGGCAGATGATTATGATTTGATTCTTCATTTCTTACAGAGATACCTGAGGAATGTTTGGGGAGTGGTTTACCCAAAAGTAAAAATAAGATACAGAACTTTTCTGTTTTAACCAGATATTTAAAAGCACACATTTTATTCCAGTTGTAAGTCTATTTTCTTTGCTGACTATAGAAAGTAAATTTCTTTCACCACAACAGAATGATTCTACGTGTGTCTTACCAATTGTCATTGGATTTTAGTTTTCCTATAGGCTCTACTAACCTGTCCATTAGGTAGAAAAAACTGTGAAAAAGTGAGTGTTAAATATGATTTGAAATTGAGTTTTACCGACTCTCTGACAGTGTACTGCAAAATATAAAGTTTCTCTTGCAGATGGGAATAAGTATCCTTATTCCAGGAAATGCAGTTTGGCCATAACTTTTATGTCCTCAGAAATATGTAATTTACATTCTTTCAATTTAAAAAGGCCACTGTAAAAGGTGTCACCTTTATAAAAGCTGTTTCAATAAAACTTTACTTCCAGACTATATTTTAAAATTAATTTGACCTTGAATTCTAGATTTCAGAAAGGTGAGTATATAACACTTCTTTCTGGACAACCATTTAAAAAAAAATATAGATATTTAACAGTATATCTACTGCATTTCAGACCACAAATTAGGACACTTGGCAAAGAAAGATGCGTTCCATCCTAGCTTTTAGGAAAGTATATGCTATAGTTTGGAGTGTACTACATCTGTTCACTTAAAACAACTACTTTTTTTAACAATTAAATAAAAAGCTTAATAGACTTGCATTTCTGACTTCCCAAGATGGCAGAAGACAAACCAATTATTTTATACAATTATGCCAATAAAGGGAAGGATCTGAATCCCTTTAACAGGAGGAGTTTAACCCTGATCTTGCAAGGAAATGCATAAGGTACACATCAACAGAAGAGTAGCAAAGCTAAGATCATCAAATACTAGCTTAATTAAAAAAAAAAAACAACCAACCAAGCACAACAACAAAAAAACCCAACAAACCAACAAAAAAAAAACCTGGAAACCTAAAAGAAAATCAGCTTCTTGTATTTCTTACAGCACATATCTCTTGAGACAAAGATCAACTTGGCAACTCTAAGTGAACATCTTCAAAGTATCACATTGCTAATTACCCCATAATGTCCAATACAGGTGCAGTGAAACACAGTACCTCTTGCTAAGGTGTAACTCACCACAGGACAAGTTGTTTTTATGTGTAGCCTGCCTCCTGCGGTAGTGTATTATTGTTCATTTCTTAATGGTACTCGCATTATGGGCCAACGTCTTTTCTTCAAGGATCACCAGATTTGCACTCTTGAAGTGTTTTTTTTCTACTCAGACATTTAGCCTTAGCTATGTTATTTCACAGTTAGCAGCTATCAGCTGCATTCACATCATTTCTTTTTGTACATTTCAGTACAGAAATTATATATAATTTATCACAAGCTCTTGCATGCCCTTTTCTCCTTGATACAGTCTTACAAATCACAAAGTCATTCTTCATAGTTAATCTGTTATCTCCCTACCCAATAAATGTGACACTTTATACCCCTAGTTTAGTAATTGCTCTCATGGCTTTGTCCTCAGCCGAAAGACATCTTCTCAGTAAGTTTTTCACGTTTCAGTTCTCTCAAACTTTCGGTAGCACATGACATTATTTGTGAGAACCAGAGTCTAAAAAATGACTGAAGTGATTTTAGACTTCAATTTCTGTGGCTCACTTCTAGGATATATCTGACAATATATCTCTCTCGAGAAGGGGAAGAGAAGCACTCTCCTTAAGATTTAGGATTTTTCTCTGCTTTCTTATATATACGCTGACAAAGCAACGGCATTTTGTCCTATGGTCACAAGGAAAGCACTAATTGGAAATATGGCCAATAGCAACAGATGACTGGTGAAAAATACCTGCCAGCTGAACTCTATTAAGCTGTTTTTTAATTCCTATTAGAAGGAGCAGGGCACCTGGTGAAGACAGGAAGCTTTCTGGTTGAGCACAATGCCTGTTTGCAAATATACTGCCCTTCTTATTAACAGCTGTGTTTGCAGTTTGAATGTATGCTATACTTGATGTTTTCATAAATTACTGATCTAAATAGTGCGTGTAAAACGCATGGGAAGATATTCCTGAGGCTTAAAAAAGCATATAAATAAATATGCTGTAATATACATGTTATTTTTCTTAAACATTTCATTCATAGTGCTCTCAGGGTCATCTGTTTGCACTTTATGAACAGAAGTACATTAGTCCACTATAAACACCTACAATAAATTTTGTATGAGAGTACTTTCAAATAAAGGGCAGATTCTAAAATGTACAAAGAGCTCTACATTGGTAGTATCAATTCAGGAAATACTTGATGGAATACTGTATTTTTATCTTTTTTCTCTATATAGTTATGCATTTACTATATCTGTTGTAAAGTCTATTCAAGGGGGGGGAACTTTTGAAGCAGTACTAGCACATTGTCTTAAATGTACAGAAAGAAGTGAGAAGTTGAGATCAGCACACAGACTTAATAATTAGACTAAAGATAAGAATAGATCAGCTAGAAGTATCAATAATAAGGGGCTATTTCAAATGCCACAACACCTACCTTTTCCTACAAATCATTAAACTGAGAATTCCCTAGCATTCCATGTTACCTTTTCTCACTGGTTTTTGTGCTTGCAAATGCAGGAAGATTTAACTTCTCCATTTTCAAGTACTGTATTTTGCACATCAATACAAACACAATACCAAGATGGTAAAGAAAAGAAACATCACCACTTACAAAAAAGGACATGCCAGCAGTTCATGTTCCTCTACTCTCTGAATTGCCCAGGACAATTACAGAAATACACCTCTCTTCTGTTACTGGAAAAGAAGATTATGGTACAAATTTGGACTGTGAAGACAGTCTGCAAATTAAGAGACAATCATCTTTAAGATTGTTGCTATTGAGTCATGAAGAGAGGTCAGTATGCTTTTTAATTTTTTTTTTTTTTTTGAGAGCAAGAGTTCAATAGTGGTTTATGTTAGAATCAAAACAACTTTATTAACAGGCTAAACCAAACCATACTTCTTAAACACCACGCTTAAAGGCAATCGACTGAGACTGTCAGCCGTTTATTCATATCAGCAAAGAATCCTGCTGTCATCATTAAGATCATATAGAAACAAAGAAGCCCACAGTCTGGATCAGGGATGATACTATTTCTTGCTGAATGAGCAAGGCTCTTAACAGAGATAGCACTTAGATTTACCATCTGGGTTTCTAGAAAAATTGAGGAGGGAATTGAGGTTAGGAGATTAAGAATTTTCAAAAACATCTGCTCTAAAATGATGGGATAAAATTATTCCTAAACAAACTAAACAGAAGATTTATTGAGTGGGGTCATAATGCAAGTTTGATTTTATTATATTACTACAAACTGCTCATGACTCAGTCCTAACTGAGAAGTGGGAAGCAAGATCAATTACAAGGTGATATTCAAAGCATTTGAGACTAGAAATTTCCTGTAAATAACAGTCATCCCTACCCCCTCCTCTATAATAAACCCATAGATTGTCCTTCAGTGAGATCCCATCTGGACAAACACCTTTTCTCACACAGAGTAACAGTCCAAAATTTCTGAACCACATTGTTTCACTGCTGCAGTCCTTGAACCACAGCCAAAGTCTGATCCAGTGGACTATGAAGCAAATAGGCAGGCCTTCATGGCCAATACAGAACCATGATCGATAAAGTGTCCACCCCTGTACAAAAGTCATTGTAGTAGGTTACTCTAATTGGGTAGCTGCATGAAAATGTCCGACTATCCCGTTAGATCTTTAATTTCAAGCTAGGGCTTTGTCCATATTGCCAAGAGCCACCCCTTTCCCACAGATTTCTTTGTGCGTGCATGCATGCATGTATACATACACACACACAATTTAAAATACTCTATTCACAGGTGTGGGAAAAGATCATTGGCTTTCTGTCAATGTTAGTAGAAGCAAAATAGTTAAGCAGCTCTAAAAAGCAAGTGGAACAGTTCTGCTATTGTGGTACAGAGAATTCCTTTTCTGAAAGGGACAAATTCTGAAAAGCGTTGCTGATTTTAGCACTACTGGTCTCCTTCCAGTTAATATGTTTAAAATCAGAATCTCAAATAAAGATGATTTATTCAGAAATATTAATATAAGCTTTTGATTCATTATACTCAGCCTTTTCTCTGACACAAATTGGACATTACCAACTTAAAAAAAAAAAATCACACTTCTGTCTGTGTATTTTGTGCCTTACTTGCAAGAAAAAACATGAAAACCACAATTTTTTTGCTGAGATTAAAATCTTTTCCTTATCCTCCAAAGAGTGTATTTGCTTTGTGCGTGGTTACTAAACTTTCTTTTAAGAGCTGAACAAAGTTGAAAATTCCAGAGCTCAGACATTTTATGTTATTCTCTTTCAATTGCAATGCATGGTCTTGTACAGAATCCGCAGGAATATTACATTTGTATTTTCAAAATGGCTTCTCTATACTGACTGTCCTAAGGATCAAGAGACATGAATTATTTGGAAGAAAACAGAAAAACTGAGTGATAAGTTTTTCTGCAATCAATGTCGCTAAAACGTATGAGAATGGGACATCATTTCACCAAAACAATCCATCTGTGAAGTATGCTAAGGGATGACTGCATTTGGATACAGCAATTAATCACCACATTATTTATAGCACTTCAGAAGCAGCTTACAGTACATTAATCAGGGATAACTTCTGCTTAATTAACAGAGCTGCCAAAAACGTCAAACAAGACCATAAAAAATAGAATTGAGTAAGAAAAAATTAGCAAGGGACTGGTAATGATGAAATAGTCAAAGTTCTTCTTCAGCAAAGGTCTTCTTCCAGTTTCACTTCCTACAGCACCGGTAAGCAACAAATTCCATCTACAAACAACTACACTGGGTAACTGTATTAGTAGCAGTAGATACTCACGAGTAAAAAGAAAACAAAGCAACAAGCAGTTGACTGCATCAGTTTTAGTGCACTGCCATGCAAACAGCCACGTGGCTGTGGAAGACAGGAAAAAAAGAAGCAACTTTTTTTTTAATTATTATTTAAAATTTTCCTTTGTGTAATTAGAAGGACCACTGGAGGGAGAAGATGCGTGGATTATGCCTAAATTCTTTTTCCGCTACTGCATGGACTCCATTGGAAGGAAAGAAGAGGAGTAGCACGGGGTTTGCTATTTAATCTGCTTTTCAAATCATGATTCAATGGAAGTCTCTTTATTATGTAGAGGCTCATAAAATAAAATCCTATTTGCCAGAAGTGTGAAAGACAGTGTAACTCTCCCATTCAAAGTACTTGAAAAGAATTTTAGCAATTAAAACTAAGTAAAACATTAGTGAGATATGCGGAACACGAGTAATTTGCATGTTAGGCATATACAAATTAGAAAACAAGATCTGGTTTAAAGGGATAAAGAACTTCATAAAATTACATGGCTATTAAAAGTAGCTTATACGCTAAGAAGTATTCTGATTTACATAAGCAAATTTATTTCAATTACTACATGCAAATGGTAATTATATCAAGTAAAAACAAATTTTTATTGAAAGCACATATAATTATAGAAAACATTAATGAATCTTTCAAATTTAGGTCTTCAGTAAGAAGGGATGATGAATAAAATGTAGAAAAAAGATTTTATTATTCAGTGCACAGCTGAAAGTTTAACTATGAAGCAACTGTAATTAGGTTTCATCAGTCTTTTTTAGCATGGTGTCTACAGATCTCCAAAGGAATTAAGATTTCCACTGGAAATATCAGTGAAGTGTTTATTGTAACTTGCCATACTTTAACATCCCACAATAAAAATAGTCTTTTTCTCTGTTGAAACTGTGTCTGTCCTTATGTAAATAAAGATATCTAAATCTAAATCTATGATTAGTCTAACATTTTACATGTATAAAGATCGGTAAAGTTTAGGAACTTCTCTTTAGTCTAATAGCATTCACATAAATCTTCATGAAACTGTCACTTTACACCAGAACATGCATGCACAAGAACCTCTAATGTGTGTGTTTGTATGTATATTGTGTTTATGAAATGAAAAAAAATTAAATGGACTGAAAGTGAAACCCTCTACATTTCAGAAGCGGTTGAAGAAAGATCCATCAATTGATGTGAAAGAAATAATTTCCGTGTCATTTACAGCTGAAGGAAAAAGAATCATAGGACCTATAAAGATAGAAAAAAACAACAACAAATTCATTTGCAAAATACAGATCTACATAAAAACCACATCAAGCTCTCACTGTGGCCTCCCTGTTTAAAACTTGTTTGTCTAAGTAGTAGAATTTTGGGCAGTATAAAAGAGCACTGCCAGAGCTTTTAGTAGAGTCATTTCGAATAGTATCATTCACATGGTTATCATTTGTCTTAATGGGTCTTGAACTGCATTTGTCTCGTCGTGCTGGTAACAAAGATTGCCATGAGGTCACTCAAAACACACTCAAGGGGCTCAAATTAAATATTTGGGTTACCTGGTAAGAGTAACATCTCCAGCCACGTAATTTCAAATTATTCTGGAAAATAATATTCCCTTCCCAATACTTGTGTTTTGATGACCTCACTGAGCTTTCCCCTGACAACTCAAGTGCATTTGAGATCAACGGGGCCTGGGGGAGGGAGGGAACCCTGTAGAGTTACGTACTGAAAAGGATTGTTTACTCTATTTTGTCACAATACTGTTTAAGTGAAACTATCAATCAAGAGGCTTATACATTTCTCCATTGTATTACATCAGCACTTTTTTATGTTTTGTTAGTATTCATCAAATGAAGGATGACAGCATGTGAGCATGTATAGTAGCATTCCCTGTCAGTGATTCAGAGCAATAAAACACTAGATTAATCAATTCTCAGCAATACTGGGCAGATGATATAGATTCTTCAAACAGGTTTGAGGACCTAAAATATACCTCTACCTTTACCCATGACAGTTCACTACAACGAATTGCTTAAATAAAGAAAAAAAAAAATCTGAAGTTGATGAAACAACCTGATTATTCTTCAGGCATCCCAGACTCAGAGTGACTTAAATGGCAGTCCAGCATGTACTAGAAAAGGCAGATCAGTCTCTAAGGGATCTTACAATTCTCACCTAAAATGCAACTCAGTTTGCTATTTCCTGACAAACCCTTTATGCCTGAAACCAAACACTATCCATCTGAAGTCGCTATTTCAATAGAAATTGCATCAGCACTCCAGAATCACAAATACAAAACATTCTTCTGAATATCTCTACAACTCATTGTAAAATAACTCTTTCCTTTCTTTTCTGCGGAAGTCCTTTTATCACTAAAAACTGCTCTTAGACAGGCAAAGTTCTTCCACAGCTGATAAGTATTCCTAGATGGATAGACTATGCCAGACAGATAAAACTGATGCAGATATGTAGTTTGAGCATTCCATAGAACTACAAATAAAAAGGTTTCTAGAAATGAATGATAACAGATGTAACACTGCAAGCCCAGTGAAAAACCTCTAAACATAATGAGGCGTAGAGTAATTGCCTTCATTTTACACAGAAAATGTGAAAAATACAAATAAATATGACAGACAGAAAAGGCTCCATCTGTAGAAAAACAGCATTCTGCTTCGAATCGGAATGCATTTAAAAAAGCAATGTAAGAAAACTCAGTCAGGCAAAGACCTAAGCTCTCTGTAAGTATACCAGAGTAAATCAAATAACTCATCAAAATTTGGTCACAAAATCAGACCTAAAAACTGGGGCTATTATGAAGGCCCATCTGAGGAAGTAGCAGTCACCAAATGGTCTTGTGAAAGGTTCTGTATGACACAGAAATTAGATACCTGCAAACCAAATTACATGGCATCAGCTTTCATTGACAACCTCAGTCACACCTTAAAGTCAATGGGAAGATTCTCCTGACCTCATCCCTATAAAAAAAGGACAGATTATCTCCAGATTACATGCCAGCTCTGAAACAAGAAACAATCTTCAGACAACCGGTGAAAGAGGAGAAGAGAGAGATGTTTTTGCATCTCTCAAGGAAAACCCAAACTCATTGAACATCCCCAGGTCCTAGAATAGCTGCTGGCATTTATATAGGCAGATAACTACCAACTACCAGGCGGCTTTGTCAGGTTGGCCCAAAATCATGATCACAATCCATTTGAATGACAGGTAAGACCTAAGCCTCAGAGAGAACTCCCTTTAGTGTGAAAAATTATTGCAAAATGGTTATTCCTCATTCAAACCTTGAAAACCCAGGGTTATTTGCATTTTCACATGTAATCCAATTAGTAACATTGAGACTAAGATAATTGCAGTAAAAAACAATCATCAGGTAAACCTCGCGGTTTCTGTGGTTTCACACTTTGCCTTTAATACCTGTCAACACATAATACAGGATTTTCATTCTGAACCAGCTCCCACTGCAGCGGGACAAATAAATAACAGAACTACTTAGGAGTCATGTGCAATGCATTCTGCATAGAATATTAGGTTGGAAATGAAACTATGCATGCTAGTAATCAAAGGAATCAGCTTTCAAAGGGAAGATAATCCTCTTTTAGATCTAAACGAGACAAATAAATCTAGCAAAACTGTACCCCACAAAATTTTTGTCTTTCACTAGCAGATGTCAGAGAGCAATCAACATGATTTAGCAGAGTTCCTGGAACTGACGTTCTACTGGGTAATTTCTGTTTTCTATGATATATGTAATTGGGAAGTATTTTGCATGTCTGAATTAACTAGACATTGGAAATAACTACATTAAGGATTAACCAGTGATTTGGGCAAAAAAGTTACTCGGTAAGCAAAATGTCCTCTTCCCTGCTTCTTTTATTAGCTATGACTTTGAGCTCAACTTCAGCATGCCTTTGAAAGCACTGTGTTTATCAGCCCTAATTTTATGTCTCAGCCTAATGTAAAACATAGGCACTTACCTCATAGTCAGTGGCCTTTCCTGAGCCTCTCTGTAATCAACTCTTTGGAAAGCTTATATCATTTCATTCACTGGGGAATTTTTTTTTAAAGAACAGGCAGTAGTGGAGTTCACAGAGATTCATTTCTACTTTCTTTTGCTTGGATACCTGGAAGATTTTGATGTTTCTGTTGATCCTCGCTATGCTAACAAGCTAAATCGACTGTGCTCTGAGAAAATAAAGAACTAATGAACAAGAGAACAAAACAACATAAAAACAAAGTAATATATATTCTACTGATATGAGAGAGATCTATGACAAGACCAGGAATGAAATTACAGTATGGGCTCTCAAATCTACTAAGCTAGTTGATGATCCCTATTTCATTATCATACATGTGAGAAAACACTTACATACTTAAGAAACTTTGACTGTACTTGAATTTATATCTCAACACAGCTCTAATTCTTAAACTTTCTTATGTTAATTTCTTTAACCACAATAGTCTGCAAACATCTTAAATATAATTCTTGTACTTTAAAAATATTAAATCAATCTAACATTTCAAATCAACTAACCTACAGTGTACTATTAGATCAGGATCAATAGACTTTCTAACACTGAATCAAAGAACGAAATATTGCTATACACACAAAATACAGGCATTTTTTACTCCCTTCCTTTGCCATTCTCTTGTGGTCTTCATACCACTCCTTTACTAAATTACATCAGTGCTACCCAGCATTGGTGCCAAATTCCCGTTCTTGCTACTTTCAGCCACCTGCAGTTTCTACCAGCTCTGCTCACTCCTCTTCCTCTCTGTCTCCACCCTTTCTCATATAGCGCATCCACACCTTCCCATTCCTTACCACTGTTATTATTTGCTTCTTTTCATCATAAATCCACACTTTGTCTCTCCTTTCCCATATTTGTGCCATCATTCTAAAGCTCCTTACCTCCAGCGATCTGCTGCTTAGGAGCTTTCTCAATCAGTGGTGTTATGTTTATACTTAACA
>NW_008825271.1:1398161-1411804 GCF_000699105.1 Pygoscelis adeliae
TGCTTTTGTGCGCTTGCTTTTTTGGATCCATAAAAACCACTCAGCATTCCTAACACCCAACAACACAGTTTTGCACAGCTTAATTATGTCTTCTGAGGAGCATCTTCTCTTGCTCGTTTTAAGACTGCCTTCCGCTAGCTTCGTTTGATGCCCTATTGTTCTTGTAGAGAATGAAACTGTAAATAATAATTTTCCGTTCATCTTCCCTCAGCCTAACAATGATTTCTGGATTCCTGTCATATACCCTTTAGTCATACCTTTTTCTAGACTCAAGAGTCCTTGATTATTCAGTTGCTACTTAGGAGAAAGCAATTTTTGAATGAACTTTGTCATTCTTATTCTTCTTACCTTTGCAAGTTCTAACATATCCTTCTAAGACAGTCTTCAAGACGTGGGCATACTGTAAATTTATACAAAGCCACAAAAAAGCGTTTCTGGGGGTTTTCCACTCTTTTCCCAATAATTTCTAATATCACCTTCTTTTTTTTTTTTTTATTGCCATAGAGAGATAGGACATCTGCCTAGAATTATTCATTGCAGCACCTACATCTCATTCTTAAAAAGCAGTAATTAATTGGTTACCCATCACTGCACATGATTACAATTGGGATTTTTTTCTACTTCCATATGCATGTCCTCACATTTACTTAGACTGAATTTCATCCACTTTTTTGCTGCTCTTATAAGTTGCTTCTTCTCTTCATTATCTTGGCTAGTTTAGCAATCTCATGAGAATTTCATCATTAGTCACTATAAACCCACTTCTCCAGAATATTCAGACCCTTGTGCAAAATCCTATGACATCCTCTCAATTAAGAAAACTGAACACTAATTCCCACCCTGTTGTTTTGGGGTGGGTTTTTTTACAATAGTTTTTTCAATAGTCTTGTTGGTGAGAAACCTTTTCAAATACTTTCTGGAAACCTAAGCAGATTGTATCAACAGGACTACTCTAGCCCCCAAAGTAAATTCTAACAGTGAGGAATGACTAAATAAGCCATATTGAGTCTTCCCCAGCATATCATACTTATTTATATGTCCAATAACTATTCCTTGTTATAGTTTCTATCAATTTGCTGAACGCAGGCTTACTAGTTAGTAGTTCCATGGATGCTCTCAAGAAATCGTTTTATAGCTTGACATCACATTAATCTTATTCCAACTTTTTGGTACCAAGGAAGTGTTAGGCAAGAGACAACACAGTAAACACAGTTCAATTTAACTATTTCATCCTTAAAAATCCTCTAGAAATCTTAGGCAAATGCCACTGTGTTCAGATATTTTTAACCAATATGTACTGCTTATTTTGTCAGCTTGCTCTGCTGCCTCTTCTACTGAATTACATCCTCTAATCAACTCCTGCAAAAAAAGATGTCACCATGTGGGAATCTGCCCAATTTACTTTGTGTTTACTGTTACTGCAACAAATCCTTTTTGTGTGTGTGTGCTGTCCTTCAACTTCTTATACTCTAATCCTCCACTGGCCTTACAGACTACCCGACAGGCATCCCACGCCTAACGAGTTAGAGAAAAGTCTTTGGAAGTTCTTCCTCAATCTTGTTTGCTCTGCCTTACTACATTTTTTTACATCTAACAAAACAGATTTTGTATTCTTTTTTATTTTTCATATTGGAATGGGGACTCAATTTTGTGAAGAACATTTGTGTATATAGTAATCTCTCTAATCTTGGCGTTTAACAATGATGATTTTTTAATTTGGTCTTTCTAAAATGCTTTAATGCATTTTTTTTTTTTTAGCTTCCAATACAGTGGCTTGAAACAATATCCATGTCATCTGTAAAGATGATTTTTTAGCCACGTCTCTTAGTTTCTTTTTAACAAACATCCTCATTTTTCTAAAACTTCTGTTTGTGGAATTAAGTACTGCTATATTGGTTCTTCTGACTTCTGTTGCTCCTGAAAGGATGTTGAATTTAAGCCCGTTGTTACAGAATGTACTTTGGTAATAACATTGTGTCAATAAACTGCCCCTCTATTGATTCTCTGACTAGCTTCCTCAATGAAAAGTCATTTATGGTGTCTAAAAGTTTAGTCTGAAATGCTTGACAGCTACTACCCAATTGACATGGGGAGGCAGCAATCATGGTGAGCTGAAATAACACATTTCTCTTGTGTTTCCTGACAAGCGCCTCTGACCTCTCCTGGTATGCCACATTCATTGTCTCCGCAGATCAAGCACTTATCAACGTAGTCTTATACTAAATTTAGGCCTGGAAATTCAATAGGGATTCTTAACTACTCCCTGACATAGTTAATTTGTTTACCTGATATAACCTTGCATTTCAGTTACTACCTAGCACTATTTGTCCACGTGCATGACCTACTCTTTCATATATTACCTTATTATTATCCCAGTACTTGTTTTCCTTTCAGAAAATTCCCAGTATGCTTATTATAGCAATAGACTAAATTAAAGCTAGGCATCCTATAAAATGCAGGTATCATGAATTTTACAACCCCCAACAGAAACTCTTAGCAGTTAAAGAATACAGCAGTGGCAAATTCAATACCTCAGACGTTGGATGATTCCAGAAATAAACCTGTCTAAACAAACTCTCCCTGACATCCTTGTATGCATATGGCATATTCTCTATTTACATTCAAATACCATCTTTCTACAGGACATCTGTTTTGTTCAAGGCAGGGTATGGAGAGTACTCAATTGACAGTTATTCATCTTTTCTTACCACATGCACTACCCCAGAGTGTAATCCCACAGTGTATTTACTGGATACAAGCCAAACCCTGCACTGAATACAGAATTATTACTTTCCTCATGGGCTTTCTATGGTTCTCTTATTGTATTATCTTAGTGTGCTCCTCTTTTAAACAAACATAATTAATCTTGCATCATAACTCTCCAGTAAAACTAGGTGGCCCATATTATACACAAGGAACAGAGGGGCAGCAATGAAAGGTAAAATTGTCCATGAGTCAATTAATTGTAGCTAGCTAATTAGAAAACAATATCTTAGAACCCACTATATATCTCTATGAAACACATTTCCAATTATATGATTAACAGTATAACCACTCAGAACTTCCTCAAGTGAAATATCATGTATATCAAGTGGGGGAGCCAGAAAAGAACAATCATGAAAGTTTGTGTTACTCGCTGCATATTCAGCAAATGCAATTTCTCTATAGCAAAGTTTTCAAGATTATTTTGCTTTCTATTCCACTGCCTCTTTTTCTATGTGTCTTGCAGCAAATAAAGAAAGCAAAAGATGATCTATGCAACTTTGTTTCATTCCCATAGCACAGGTTGTCATGTCTACAGCCTTTAAAAAAAAAACCCAAAACTAAACAACACCTGATCATGTAATTAGATTAATACAATAAGCTTACGAAAGAACTGTTAACAAGCACACTGTGATCCTCTGTGTAGACAATCTGTAGAAGAATATGAGAAGTCAACCCTACAAATCAGGTCTCACCAATCCTCACAGTTAACTGTGAATGAGTTGAAGCCCAGGCTCTGGCGAGTAATACGAGTAATACATACAAGTTCAACTGTTCTCCCATTGCACCTCAAGCTTATTCCTGTCCTCCTCTCCTGCAGACACCTGCTCACACCTTAAGGAAGCTCATGCTTCCTTACTGTGCTTCACCAGGGGCGTGAAGTCCAAGGCTGCCAACTACTGAAAACCGAGACAGGGAACCTAAGAAAAATGGACATGAGGAAGAAATAAACCAATTTGAACAATCCTCTTGCCACGCAAACAGGGCAACAAAATGTTTAGCTCAGCTCACAGGATGGGAAGCACTGAAAACAAGTGCAGCAGCATACTGCTGGGCAAAGCGATTGAATAGACAGTTGTGCTTAGACACCAAAGCCACATGTTAAAATTTAACTATGTTCTTAGTGTTCCCTCACATTGCTCGAAAAATGTAAAGGAGCTAAACAGGTTATATCATCTGTGGTTTGTTTCCCAAACCGTAACAAATTTGTCTAAATTTCACACATATAAATAGACATTTTCCTAACAATCGCTTTCAATTTGGGGTTGGTTTTTTTTTTGGAGAAAGATGTCAAAGTGTTTTGTCTAAGCAAAAAGTTTTTCATTTAACTTAGTTCCCAGTTACTTCTAAAATGCATTGAACTCATTATGCAGTTACAGAAGCAGGAACACCTTGACAGTCTGAATTTAAGGCAGACAAAAAGTCACTGAAAAAATCTACAACACACAGTACAGAAAAGTCTGTTAGGGACAACAAGTTGGGTATGAAAATAGTCAACAGAGATCTTAAAGAAATGTAGTGGAGAAATTTTCTTCCAGGTAAACAAGGAGGACTTTTTTCAGCCCTTTAAATCTACCCATCTGGCTGCCTGGATATAGTATCTGCCTTTTCAGAATTTCAGATAAGCTCCAACAAATAGTACTTAAGAAGCCGGGATAAAATTCTCTCATCTGAGATCTCAGCGATTAGCAAAATAATGTGTAGTAGCATTGACGACAGGCTATAGATAAACTAGAGGAGATGCAGGATGATAATCCACAGGTACATAAAAGGCTGCTAACAAAGAGAACGGGAATAGCCTGTTTTCCATGTTCATTAATGCATTCAACTTGCAGCAAGAACAATGCATATTAAACATAATGGAAACTTTCAAACAGTGAAAAGAGTAACAGACTGTGACAAATTGCCTGGCGAGGATGTGGAAAGTCTGTAATTAGAACAGGCAAGACAGATATCTGCTTGGAACGATACATATAAAATGACTTGGAGTAAGAGGATTACCTCTTAAGGCCCATTTCCGTCCTAGTTTTCTACTTTTCTTTATACTCTGTAACAACATATCAAAATTAAAACTATTTCCCTAAAATTCCCCCTGTAAGGAACGTATATTTAAAAGAATTCACCTCTCCCAGTAGCCAGTATAAAATTGGTGTGACTATTCAACAGAAAAGGGGAAAAAAGAAAAGAACATTTCATGTTTCCTTACACTAATCTGTATCAACTGAAATACTGAGAACCTAGGAAATGCTTCCACTTTTATGTATACCAACAAATGGAATAGCTTTCTGCGCACACATATATATAGCTGCATATGTACAAAATGATGACATGCTAAGTCAAAGTGCAGAGACACAACAGCATTCATCTAAAAGTTGATTACCTGATGCGAATATGCCTCATCTACCTTTGGCTGTTGAAAAGAAAAAAAAAAGGGGGGAGGGGGGCAAGGGGGAATCTGTAGGTAGTAATGTCAATTTCTCACTCAGACAAACGTATTCCGATATGACAACTATAAATTCCTTATCATTGTTATAACCACCTGAGCACTTTTTTCCCCTCTAGTGAGTATCTCTCTGAGTCTAATTTATCTTTTTTAAACAAAGACAATTAAACTGGTGTTGTAGAAGAGATAGTGTTCCTCATGTTGCCGTTTCAGCATCCTTTCCCAGTCCCCCCAGGTTTCATTTTGAAGGTATGCCGCAGCCACCCTCATGGACCTCTGACACAAGAGCGTTCAAATGTACACTGACATCCGATTCACAAGGTCTATTCTGATCTGAATTCACTACCTACTCCACACTGGTGGAGCTCCAGCCCAAGATTGACTGAGACTGTCCCTGAAGCTGCAGCTCTAGTAGACTGCAGGCAAATCGGGCCCAGAGAACAGGCAGCTCGTTCCTCCAGTACTTTTCCCAGATTTATTGGAAAAGAAGGATAGAACACAGCCAAGGAACCTTCCTGACAAGAATACAAAAGGGGGACAAGAAAGACATGAGGAGGGGTATGGAAGAATAAGGGCAAAATGGCGGGGGGAAGTGAGTGACAGTCATAGGTAGGTAAGAAAAGTGACTAAAGAAGGAAACTGGCAGTGACAGATTGAAGGGAAATGGGGGGGGGTGTGTGTGTGTGTGTCTAAAATTCAAGGAAAAGATGCTTAGGAAAGGCATCCAGAAGGCCCTGGGAGGAAACTGGGACTTCATTAGGAGCAGAGGAAGCAAGAATGAAATAACATTTTGGATGAGGATTGGGACAAACAGGAATATGAATGATAGGATATAAAAAAACCATAGAAAATTTGGAAAGCAGGAGTCTGGATTTGCTTTGAAAAAAATACGAGAAGGAGGAGCTAAGGGGAAGAAATAGAATTGATATAAAGAAAAACAACAATGATCTGAACTAAACCTAGGACTGTTGGGGAGCTGAGGTGGTGGTGGTGGAATGGGACAATGGAACAGGAAGGAAACAATGAAGTCTAAATTTGGATCCAGAGGACAGGGACAATGGAACAGGAATCTCACAATGAGAATCGGAAGAAGAAGAGGGGAAAAAAAGAAAGAAGAAAAAGACTGACTCATACAATAGCAGGAGAGAGAGAGAGAGAGAGAGACTCGCTGGCAAGAAGCCTAAGTAGTGAAAACAAGGTCTCAGTAAGTAAAGAGAAAGAGCCTAGAACAAGGAAAGGAGAAAAGTGGAGTCAGACATGGGATAATTTGGAGTAAATGGAGTATATTCCACACCAGAGCCTGGAACGCAACCAAGAATCCCCAGTCTCACCAACACTCTGCTATCAGCAAGCATCTATGAATCCCATCTGACAAAAACCCACATATAGTGGGCTTTTACAGATAGTCAGCAATTGCACGCTCTCATTTTCTGGTTGCCTGCCCGGAGACCCTAGGGTCTGATTTGCAGAAGTGCTGAGCACTTGCAACAGTGACTGAAGTCAACAGAAGTTACTGTTGTGAAAATAAATTCATTAATGTCTGTGATGCGCTCAGATACTATGGCAATGAGTGCCGTGGAAAAGCTCATGAGACAATGCGTAATTCTGACTTCAGAAAGAACTTAAATGGAGTGCAGTAAATAAGATATAGGGATACACACTGAACATCAAGGTAAAAGCAAAGCATCAAAGCTGCTAACAGAAGGAATCCGTTCAGTCTATCCAATGCACTGTGAAGTAGAAGCCATGTAGAGCAAAAAATAGAACATAATATAAAGACTATTAATGTAGGTACACAAGAAGAATACTTGTCTAGCATTGTGAACGCTTGACTTTTGAAGCTATATTAGCTGATTGGCGTTATTTGTGTGAATGTTATCTACACATTCTATTCGCATAGACAAGTAACTGGTATGACCTAAACATACAAGCTACATCTAAAATGCAGTTCTTGTCTTGCAGACTTATTAGTATGGGTCATACACGCTAAAGTCAATGGGCGGTTTGATGATGACTTCCATCAACATGACGTCAATTCCATGATTAGTTCCACTTAAAGTAGTAATAAAAAATGCTTTTCTCAAATTTGTAAATACCCTGAAAAAAGACAGTGTTTATTGGTTCATTACAACCTAATACATGTTAAAAGAAATGAAGTAAACAATTATTATAGCAAAGTAATAGTTTTAACAGTGTTGAAGGGGTTTTATTCTGCTTAATACTACCTGATTCCTCTTTTCACGGTTCTCAGTTTGGCTAACTAACAAGGCCAGCATCATACCCACGCCTCCTAAGGTTACTCAAATTCATACAGTTTCTCCCATATTTGTTTGCTATACTGGGACTCAGTTCAGTTTAAATTTGGACCTTCTTCACTGCTAAATTTATTTTCTCTTTGTATTACAGTCAGTTTACCATTCTGGTTTTCAAATACTGGTACAATTACTGTTACATGACAGTTTTCCAGTAAATAAAAATTTAGCTAGCTTAAGAACTAAGTAAAAGATTAAAGTCAACATTTCTGGAAGGGACTAATGATTCTGCCCAAACCCAGAAGGCAGATGGTTAGCACTCCCAAAAAGCAGGATGTACTGAGTTGGGCAACCCAAACATTTACCAACTTCGGGAAAAATCTCCATCTGATTGCTCAAATACAAAATAAGCTGGAATGTAAGTCACATACAAATCCAATTCCTTCACTTTCAAAAATCCAACCCTTTGATTTGGAATGAAGCCAAAGATGCACAAAATCATTCACTGCTGATCCAACTGAATCATGAATGATTTAGATCCTTATCAGGATCAGCATTTTTTCAAGCTACAGTCAAGGCCTATTAGTTTTTCACATTATTGGATAATTTTTTATCTGTTTGACAAGACTGCTTACATCAAATAGACCTGTAAAAGCAGTAAGTCCCGTGCTATTTGTACAGCACTGGAATTTTGTACTTACACATTGGGGACACCTTAGAAAACAATTTGAACTCCTGTGATTATCAACAACACTGAACAAATACAATTTTCCTAAATGCTTATGCAGCATCTGCATATAGGCAAACACAGACCTACAAGAGAAGTGTCTTCCTGCTACTTCCAAGAAGCAAAATTTCCGGCTACCAGATAAAAGCTTTCGTTCAGAATTTAAAGTGTGCTGTTCCCTAACAAAGCAGTCATTACATGCATACTTTATGGTTTGGTTTTTTTGCTTTAAAGTACAACAAAGATGAAGGCTCTCATGGAAATGTTCTATGCAGTAATTTTCACTCTGGATGTGTAAGCAAGTTCAAATAAGATATAAAAGAAACTCCAGCTGAAAGCTTTTCGAAATTCCATTTCTTCAGCGCTTCCTGGTTCTCCCCAACAACACTCCCATTAGCATTGCAGTACTGCCCAGCGACCCCTGATATGGACCAGGACCCAAATTAACATCAATATTACTTCAGAACTTTTAAATTTCATTTAATAAAAAACATACTAATCTTAGTGCCTATCACAGGTGTCATCTAGCAATCCAGGTCTTAAATGTACACACAGCTAAACCGAGAGATCAGCCTTAGCAGCCATGAGCAATACCCTTGCCCATCTGTGACACATGTACATCGTACATGTTCTCATTTTTGAGACTTTAGTCCAATTCTCTAAGCCGTTTGGGTTTTTCTCCTTGTTTAGATCAGAGATAAGAATGGACAGGATGAAGTGGGTAAAAGGGAGGCTGTTCTGAAGATATTTAGCAGAATCAAACAGGAATGTCATGTTATTTGCATCTGACCTGCAGCTTTATCCCATCTGTTGAGAGATGGAAAAAACAGCTGAAACACAAAATACCTTCTCTCGTGTTATGGCTAACCACGTCCCCAAAGATTTTCTTAAATCCCCACAGGAAATTCAAAAATGGAAGCAAACAGTGAAGAAACGCTTGAAAAGAAAAGGTCTAAGGTCATCCCTCAAATCACAAAAGGAATATAACAGAATAGAAAACATTTGTAAAACTAAAATTAAATAAATAAATAAATATTTTTTTCCTCCTGGTGGAGGAAGGAGGCCCTGACTGAAAAGCAAGATAAAACAAATTAAAATTTAAAAACAACAAGATTTACCACAATTTGTTTGCTTCCCATGTTAATCTGCTGCATTAAAAGGGATCAGGATTCAGAATTTCACACTTATTTATCTCCTGCTTAAACAAAATTTAGTGGCACAGCAGCTCCCTGCTGCTGTGCCACTGAGCAGAACATAGACTAATTCTACCCTGATCAAGCAGCAGTCATTGCATCTCCATATCATTAGGTTACCCTTAGAGAGATATCCCAGTACTGCGGCTATTCTAATTAAGTTTGTTAGAAGTAAGTGAAGTGTGGTGCACAGTAATTCAAACGTTTCTATGGCAGAACTATAGAGCATTTCAACAGGTATGTGAAAAAACTTTGGGTTTGTTGGGTTTTTCGGGGGTTTTTTGTTAGGGTTTTTTTTGTGTTTTTTTTTTTTTTTTTTTACCTGAAAGCTCACTATAGCTCTGGTTTGCAGCTATCAGAAGGAGAAACATCCCAAATTTGCATCTTCAAATCTGCCTTCAGAAAGCCAGGACCAAAGTCAGCTGATAAACTTTAAGACTTAATTGAAAGGAAAGCCCGTCAGTAGCTTTCAGTCTCATTTTGCTTCTGGGTAATAGACTCAGTTTTAATTTGTTTTGCAAGATGAGCATAAAAAGGTAAGACTGGGTCACCTACTGAGTCATCACACAAAATAAATGACTAATGGGTCCATCTGCATTTGACAGACAGAGGTTCAAATCCTGCTGCTCCTTCAGGAAAGGCAGATCTACCACTTGAAGGAAAAGGTATTCATGGCACAACTTATGCAGACAAGTTTAAAAAGAAAAAAAAGAAGCCAGCCACTTTCTACATGCTGCTGTTAGAAAGTTCCTGTTAACTTTGTTTATTAAGAAGAAAACGTGATTATTGTGTGTGTAATCATTTGCCTCCACACAAACTCTTGCACTGACAAATACCACCTTCTTAATTCTACTGATGTGACCATGGTCCTTATCTGCCCCCTCCATTGACTGTCCTTTGTACAGTAGAGATTAAATTTCTTCATATGCTTCCCTACTTGCCTATACGACCCTGTTTTCCTATTTGTTTTTTCCCCCCATGCTAAACCAGTCTGTTCAGTCTCTGTATCTTCCTGTCACTTTTGCTTTTCTCTCAAATTTTGAATTCATCAAAATACAGATGTTTACCATACCTTCTTTAAATGCCCTCTCAGAAAGTTTCGCTTATCACACATACATAGACAGCTATTTGCTAAAACCAAAGTAGTTTTCTGAGGTTATCTACTTAATCTCTTCACAGCTGCTTTCCAGTACTGAAGCATTACCCCCAAGTTACACATAGAACAGGGCCGGGGGGAAAGCAACACACACACAAAAAAACCCAACCCCCAAAACAAACACCCCCTAAAAAAAACCAAACCCTCAAAGAAAATGGTTTAGAAGACCTGCAGCAGTCCAGAGAACCAGCAATCGCACCTAGATCAACACCAGTTTGCAACCCTGGTGTTCAGACCATTATGTATATTCTGTGGAATGGAAATATTTTATATGCATACGCACCAGTCACTCCTAAAACCCCACACAATTACCACAGTTATTTTTTGTTGATCAACAGGAAATAATCATCTCAGACATGACTGTTTTTAAAAAGTTGCTCATTTTTAATAGAAGCAACTGGAATATACAGGTTAATCAAGATCACAGAATGGCTGAGGTTGGGAGATACCTCTGGAGATTGTTTGGTCCAACCTCCCTGCTCAAGCAGGGCCACCTAGAGCTGGCTGCCCCAGACCATGTCCCTAGTTTAAGGCACTCCTTACCAGGTTGGCCAGCTTTCTGGCAGAGATGCTTTTTCCCAGCTTTGTAAGGTGGATACTGTCTCTTCCAAGTAGCCCTCAAAGACTCCCATCATCATAAAACCCAAACACTATCCATTAGTATTTTCCTTTAGAGTGGATGAGAGGACACAGGCAGAAATAATCCCAGGCATAGGTCTAGTCATCCTGTTCAGACGGCCAGCTTACTCAGACTCCTACTAGAAAGTTTCAGTTGGATAAAATAAATTGGCACTGAGCCTAGAAAACTACCAGAATAGTGTGTCCTCTCTTCTTTGTACAATTCTTTCAATTAGGGAGCTACGTGTAATTCTTGTTGCTTCGGTGTTCAAGCCAGAACCCTCTAGTGTCAGTGTCTACCTCTTACATCAGCGTACTTTGGTATCATTTGCTTTGAAGTTGGTAATATTTTCTTTTAGATGCCAACTTCGCTGCAGCAGTTGAGGACACTACTATGACAGGATCACAGAGTTAAACATTTGAGACCAAGTGGAGCCTTTTATTTGTTCCAAAAAGAAGCAGACCAGTGCTGAATAACATTTCCAACAGAAATCATCACCCTACTGCAGCTGCATTAGCAGCTTGTGGGGAGGAAGACAACCAGAATGGAGGAAAATTATAGCTAATAGCAAAGAGGAAGAAACAGATCGATGACTTACTGTGCTGGTTTTGGCTGGGATAGGGTTAATTTTCTTCATAGTAGCTAGCATGGGGCTGTGTTTTGGATTTGTGCTGGAAACAGTGTTGACAACACAGGGATGTTTTAGCTATTGCTGAGCAGTGCTTACACAGAGTCAAAGTCTTTTCTGCTTCTCGCACCCCCCCCCCAGCCAGTAGGCTGGGGGTGCACAAGAAGCTGGGAGGGGACATGGCTGGGACAGCTGACCCCAGATGACCAAAGGGATATTCCATACCATATGACATCATGCTCTGCATATAAAGCTGGGGGAAGAAGAAGGAAGTGGGGACGTTTGGAGTGATGGCGTTTGCCTTCCCAAGTAACTGTTACATGTGATGGAGCCCTACTTTCCTGGAGATGGCTGAACACCTGCCTGCCGATGGGAAGTAGTGAATGAATTCCTTGTTTTCCTTTGCTTGTGTGTGCAGCTTTTGCTTTACCTATTAAACTGTCTTTATCTCAACCCACGAGTTTTCTCACTTTTACCCTTCTGATTCTCTCCCCCATCCCACCGGGGGGTAGTGAGCGAGCGGCTGTGTGGTGCTCAGTTGCCAGCTGGTGTTAAACCACAACAGTCCTTTTTGGCACCCAACATGGGGCTCGAAGGGTTCAAGATAACGACAGATTTAATTGGAATGTGCTAGATTGAATTTGTAGCTGTTATTGCTGTTTAACCCCAGCCAGCAACTGAGCACCACACAGCTGCTCGCTCACTCCCTCCCGCCGTAGGATGGGGGAGAGAATCGGAAAGGTAGAAGTGAGAAAACTCATGGATTGAGATAAAGACAGTTTAATAGGTAAAGCAAAAGCCACACAGGCACAAGCAAAGCAAAACAAGGAATTCATTCACTATTTCCCATTCCAAGAAAGCAGAGCTCCATAACACATAATGGGAAGGCAAATGACATCACTCCAAATGTACCCCCCTTCCTTCTTCTTCCCCCAGCTTTATATGCAGAGCATGATCTCGCATGGTATGGAATATCCCTTTGGTCATCTGGGGTCAGCTGTCCCAGCCGTGTCCCCTCCCCAACTTCTTGTGCACCCCCAGCCTACTGGTTGGTGGGGTGGTGCGAGAAGCAGAAAAGGCCTTGACTCTGTGTAAGCCCTGCTCAGCAATAGCTAAAACATCCCTGTGTTATCAACGCTGTTTCCAGCACAAATCCAAAACACAGCCCCATGCTAGCTACTATGAAGAAAATTAACTCTATCCCAGCCAAAACCAGCACACTTATGTTTTTGTTTCACTGCCTGCAAAGGCGGCCTGAGACACTGATTTATTCTAAAACAGCAAGTGTTTTTGTTTAATTAAAGACTTTGATTTTCCTGATTACACAAATCTTTATTATTTGGTTTTATTTAATTTGCTGGATATTTCAGAGATGTGACCAAAATACTGTTTCATTCCTCTAAATGGAGACAAAGTAGTGAATTCATAACAGAGACAGCTCCTTTCTTTTTTTTCCAACCCTAGCACTTTAATTAAACAATAAGAAAAATTTCAAAAGATTAAAATTTGATTCCTTTCACAGTTATTCAAGTGTTACTTGAATAACATCTTTATGTCAGTGCTTTGTTAGCCAATTGTACTACTTACAGTGCAAATATGTAACAAAGACCTTCACTCCAAGAAGGTTATGAAGGATAAAACTTTAGATAACAGCTGGGTATAATTAAAGTACAAAAACGAAATTGGTATCTCAGAGTTCCACAGTCAATCAAGGTCTGAATTTTTAATTAAAAAAAGAGAAAAATTAAAAAAAAAAAGTAACTCGGACCTTTCTTGTGTATCACAGATCCAAACAGTGCAGCAATTCATTGCTGGCAAGAAAAAATTCATTCTGCGGCACCAAACGCGCATAATATATATCA
>NW_008825271.1:1411829-1424120 GCF_000699105.1 Pygoscelis adeliae
TCCCACCTGCCAAGTCCACTGAGCTGAGCAGGCATCATAGTCCAGACCTTTAAAACAGTAATGAGTACAGCTTTGCTCATCTTTAGAATTCTGAACTCTTTGAAGGCCAGTAACTTCTTCATCCTACCTTGTAGAGTGGAGTTAGGTTACTAGTTGATAATAAAGAAAAGCCAATAGGATACCAAATGCCACTGGAAAGCAGAAATCAATTTGAGGACTCAACTTTACAGATTCCAGGGTCTCTGTCTGAGTAGGTCTGAAAGGCTCATCAGCCTCAGGGGACTGTGCAAGCCAAGGCAGGTTTGCCCATGACAAATGGTAGAAATTCTGACACTGCAGAGGACTAGATGCCTGTGGAAATGTCTCTGGCATCAAATTAGGAAAAGGTGTTTCAGCTTGCTGGACATAAGCAATTGTGCATCCAACATCTTTTTGTTTTGCTCAGGACTTGTAGTCAACTTTGGTGAAGGGAAGTAGGACAAAATATCCAAATGAATGCTTCAGTACTACCTATTGACAGACTCCATGAGGACAGTCGAATTAATGAACAATGAAGAAAATATGCTACTCCACCATCTGAAGTTCCTGTGCTTGTACCTTCCTTCTTTCTACATGAAAAAATCATGATGCAGTGTTAGATCCACGCTCCATTCTCCATGTTGGTGTTTCATTTGAACTCAGCAGCTGTACCAAAAGGAAAGTTTTTGACACAGAGTGCAGTGTTAGCATCCTTTTTTTCAGAAAGTGATGCAGTAAACTAACAGACTCAAAGCTTAAAGAACTGCTTAAAATCAGTCACTCCAGCCAACCCAGGTTTATCAAATTAAAACAAAACAAAACACTGTTAATAGTAATTACTTCTCAGCTTTTCCCTGGCAAATGGTTTAGAAACTAAAATAGCAAAATCAGACTAAAAAAAAAAAAAAATTACATCTAGATAGTCACACAACCTCTATTTCCTAAATCTGTTCTTCCCCACTATTTTATTCCTTTGTCATACTGGCTTGTAAAGCACTGCCCTCTTCTTGGCCTCCCTCCAGGAGAACATCAGTTTGAAGGTAACATTTCCATGATTTGACTGTGAAGGACATGCCCCTTCCAGTCACAGCATCCCCAAGCTTCTGTCAAAATAATCTCTTTCTTTATTATTTGACACTGACATTCTGGAAAACATTATTTGAGAAAAAAAGGCAAACACAGACACATGTACGCATGCTTGGGAGATGGATTTGGGTGGGTGGGCATATCTGACGAAACCGAAAGAGCACAATCACCTTCCATGGCATTGAATTTGAGAGGAGTCTGAGGCTCAGTGCCGTTATAAAACTGCTTCAGTTTCATTTGGGGAGCACTGATCTATGGTTTAAAATTACTTTTGAGACTTTTAATGGATAAATAAGTTGTTGGGAAAACAGCATCTCTCAAGGAGCATGTGTCCAGTCCTCCATGTGTGAACCTCTCTGTTCACACTAATGTCAGTTCAGGGTACACTGCAACATTGCCTTTCTTTCACCTCTGACAATCCAGGAAACAGCAGGAAGAAGCAATGCCCACATCAGTGGTGCTTACTTGATATTGAGAAGCACTGATTATAAAGGGTCATAAGGTCATCTGGAGTGAAACATGCCTCCATTTTCTCTGTAAAATTAGAAGACAGCATTTTCGTGTAATCTTTCCTATTCACTCATCCTTTGTTACCAAGAATTCAAGCAATACTAGCAACTAATGTCAGTTCTGAGGCTTCATTGATGCTCAGCTAATAAAAAAAACCCCACATTTCCATTTTATGTTTTTCAGAAAGAAAGACTGGACCTGTTTCTCCTCTCCCTTCTTACAGTAATGTTTCTGGGACTGCCTACAAAGCTGACTAATCCAGTCCCACAGTATCTGTCTGGATGTAACTGCCTACATACAGCTGTTGTCTCATCTTGTATTCACACTGTAGGCGCTTTAGAATTTCAAGTTATCTTTGTTCTTTATCAGTTTCATAGTAACACAGTAGAATCCCTGGTAAAGACCAGAGTCTCCAAGTGCTACAGTACTACTACTAATTCCAGTACCTACAACTGTTCACTGGTTTAATAGTATTCTGCAGAGTTAGTCCAGATTTCTAACACCACAAGAGTAAATAATCAGGTATACTCTATATAAATAAAATAGTTAAATCCTGTTGCCTGGGCTACTCTGAATGTACTATAAAATGGCCCCGTGATTCAGAAAAATGTATCATTCATAGATTAACTTCTAGCCAGATTTAGCTCAAGCAAGCGAGCAGAAATGAACTTTTCAAATTAAGATTTAAAAATTCTCCTGTTTCTACTAAACAATATAATGACCTCACAGAGACTTTGACAAAGATGACTGGTGACTAGAAAGAAACAAATATTTTCAAGTTCTATTCTATAGAATATGAATATGCTATTCTTATTTGTAATGTGCAACTAAGAATGGTAAAGCTACTGGTAACAGAAATATCCAAACAGCATTTAGAACTGAATATGCAAATGTATATCCTCCAGTTCTCTTCCCACTCTACCTTATAACTGAAGGAGAGTACAATCAGTAATTTCAGTCAGAGCAAAACTAAACCCTTGAAACCTCCCGAGAGTATATAAGGCACTCTTAGTGCTGGGAACGTATCTGCCTGGGTTACAAACCAGAACAAGCCCAACTCCATTTTTGCCAGCACCATAAATGTTGCTGTAAATCCATGGCTTATGCTAAGTCCAAGGCAAGGGTGAGCCCTCTTATTTCCTAGAGTACTTCCTCATGACTTGGGTCAGAAAGAGACCAGGCAAGAGAGCTCCAAATGCCTGACAGCAGACGTGAACATCCTGCCTGTGCATAAGCCAGACTTTGGCTGCTGAAAGCCTGTCATACCCAGCCTTGTTCTTCCTCTTATGAACCAGGCTGCAAACTGACACATCTAACAAGCCCAATATCCATATTGTCAGACCAAGTCTGGGTCCCATGCAAGCGTGCTCAGCTATGGCTTAGGTGCCACTGTCTGCATGTGAATATCCTGATTTAAGAATAAACTGTTCATCTAAGTGTGAGCCCAATGGTAGCAAAAGCTATAGAAAGTAACTTTAAGCTCACTCCACATCTGTCAAAAGCAACATCTGTCAAAAGCAGAACAAAACATGAGGAGATACTGAAAACTCTGAAAACTGTCCTAAGTTTTAGTGACTACAGCTTGTACAAGTTAGTTCAAAGTACTTCCTTGAATATCATTTAATAGCTATCTGCTGCTGCAGGAGAAGGTTACACATACCGGCCAAACAGAACAACTAACTAGGATAGTTAGGTCCCATAGTCATGCTCTCTGAATTCAGAAGTCTAGGAGCATTCTGGAGATGATGTTATAAAGTGTGAACATACAAAAATGCTAATTTTGTCTCTCAGTAACTTTTGCTGGAGTATTTCATAAGGCATACAGTCAATACCAAAAAAAAAGAAGATGGTACATCCGGATTTTTATTAGAGGCAAAATAGTAACAACAGCTAAGTTCATGCTAGCATATTAAAGGCAGTCGCACTTTCAGAAGTCCCTGGAAATGTCAATAGTCATTACCTCAGTTTTCAATGAAGAGGTAAGATCTTACAGGACAAAACATGTCTATTGATTAAGAATATTACTGAAGAAGGGCTTTATAACTAATGAACACAGTGCACTTATTTTTCTCCTCAAATCCCTAAAACTCTATCAATTTATAGGGGTGTTTGTTTATGCTAGACCCCAATTCTTTGTTATTACAGAGTCCATAATCTTCCTCTTTTAAATCTATGATTTATATTCTTCATTATTCTTCTTCTTAACTTCTTTCTTTTTCACGTATGATTTATATTCCTTGGTTTTCTTCTTAACTGGCAGATACTGTCTCATAATACTATCTTTCTTTTCTGTCCAAAAAGCAAGACAGTGAAGAACTTTTGCTGTACAGATGATAAGCTCAAAGGCTTTTTCGAAGACCATCTTTGACTATCCGTAAAATTATTTCAACATAAAACCCAAAATCCATCTGTCAAGTCAGCAATAGGTCTGAGATTTCACACAAACATGTACATGTAATACTAAAAAAACACACTAAATCTGTTTCTTTGGAAGATCCACCTTTGGAGTATTCCTGCTCTGTACAGCTGTCTGAAAGCTTTTACCATTCCTACAATCATCACAGGTTTCTTACTTGTAATTAAATTCTCTGAAAGCTAAGATTTTGCCTAATTTAAAATAAAAATAAGATTGACAGCAAGTACATTACATGCTTTCCTAAATTATTTAGTCTTCTGTTGCAAATATAAACTTCTGTAAAGATGAGGTTTATATCAGTAGTGACTCTAATGTTTTTTAGCCAGTAAGGATCTCAAAAAAAAAAAAAAACCTATTCCATTCAGTCTCATCATAAAAAGGAGAGCTGAAACACACACTTGGCTTATAACTCACCACCACTCACCCCAGAAATGAAACCACAGGGCAGCCAGGCTGCTGTGGCCTTGTAATGTACCCCCACGCATCATATTTTCTGCTCAGGCTGAGTTGTGGCATGCCAGTCTCTGAGACTGGGAATAGCCAGGGAAAGCCGCACTGATAGCTGCTGATGGTTTGAGGTGCCAGGATTAGTGCTAGCATGTGCTAACAATGTTAGTTAACAAAGTTAACAAAGGAAGGAAATAAGGCTCAGAAAAATTATAAAGGGTTATAAAGCTCTGGTGGCATTAGACAATACTGTTCTCAAGGTAGCAGCCTCCATGGTTTCAATTCAGACCCATAAGCTCATCTTTGTCTACCCCTTTAAGCTCCGACAAAGGTGTCTGGATTGCATCCTATCCCTAGGCTCCCACCCACAATCACTATTTTGAATATATTTTTCCAAATGGTTGGAAAAGTTTCTTCCTTCATGATATCATCTATTTTATTAAGCAGATCTCAGTGGTTTAGCAGCAAACACTTATTCTATTAATACAATAAACTGTAACCTCCTCAGCTGTAGATTATAAATTACCCAGTCCCTGATCTCATTAAGAAATGACTCTGTAGAAGAAGTGTTAATGAAAAAAAAGGAGAGATACCAGTTCTCTGATACGTGTTACAAAAGCCAGGCAGTTAGTGTTTGTCCAGAAAGGGGTCAAACAAATTCAACAAGGGCAAACTGATTTCACCTGGGCAGCATCCACTTAACTCAATGATTATAGAAGAGGAAGTAAAAAGTTTGTTTTCATTGTAGTATGAATCAGCAAGCAAGAAAGAAAAGGGGATAGAAGTTAAGATTTCTGTTAAGTTGTGCATGTATCTTTAAAACTCCAGTATAAAGGTCAAAGGTGTGGTATTCAAAAGGAGGGAATTTTGCCATAGGGAAGATAGCCACATAAACAAATTAGATGAAAAGAACAGAACAGTGTGCATTTAAGGTTTGTAAGTGAAAAGGCTTGTTAAGATGAAGCTAGAGAACATGCCTAGTTCTTATAAATACCTTTAGTAAAGACAACTTTATCCATTTTATTGTCAACTGACATGCAAGTCATTTCTAATTAAAGCAAAATTTAGAGCTCTAAAATAAAGATGGATGATATGTTTTTAAGCAGATGCTACATGAGTACCCAACCAGAAAGCAGAAGATAGACTCTCATAACGAGTAACTGATAATTTCTGCACAAGCCCCTATGACTCCCAATTCTGAAGTTCAAATATAGACTATTCTATTCCTATTCAACAGAAACAATAAAACTGCACATTTACATGAGTACTTCTCAATATTCCTAATACTAATGGTACTAATAATAGAAATATCTGCAACTATCTGCTTACCCTAAGAGTCCCTCACCAACTCAGAGGGCAAAACATAACATAGTAAAACATCATCATTACCCAGTTGTTTCGCAAACTGCCCTATAGCCAAGTCCTGGGGCAATGCTGCTAGGCTTTGGAGACCTGTTAAGGTGGATTTATTGTGGGCCATTTAATATCACTACAAGAAAATCCAACCAAACCAGCAGATGCTGTTGGAGAGACTGTCACACGCTAACAGAACTGCATATATGAATCAATATGCATTACTCTGGTTTGATATAAGTCAATAGGGCATGCAGGAAAGTTATATGCTTTATACTTCCTAATCTATAGAGACTCTTGTTTTAAGCAGCATCAAATAAATGTTATAATAGCATTTGATTTCTTTAGCTATCAATTGATTACATGTAACCAGCCCTCCACCAGCTCTTTGTTCACACAGAGAATCCTAAGTAGCAATTTACTACGGTGTTCCAGTGGGGACAGCAAAACCCTGTATAAAGAGACAGGACGCTTAACAAAATATTTAAGCTTTAATCACACTTGCTTCAAGCTGTCACACAGAGAAGTAGACACAATACCATAAAATAACAAGGCAAAATTGTACAAGTGTGTCCATGCATTCATCCTTGGCATTGAATCTTGTCAAAGCTTGAGCGTGCGCCCCTGGCCTTGAATGCTGCCCAAACTCAGCAACCCTGAAAGCTCCTCTCCTCAAACAGGACAACCTGAAACACTGAATTGCGTATGAAATTGCCACTCACGAGACGAAGAACACCAGCTCATGGTATGACCTGCACTGCCTGCTGAGAAGCCAGCTATAAATATGAGCTTGCATTGCTAACCCTTCAGGCTGGGAAGAGGCTGCTGATGGCTGTGCCGGAGGGGCTCCCATTACCCCAACAGGCAGGGTCACCTCCTGTTGCTGGAAAAATCTACTTCTTTCTGCAGCATTGAGAGGGCGGTGATTGAGACTGGAGGCTCAGGAATTTGTTACTACTTGGTACGAAACAGTTCTTACTTGCTGATTACAGCTTATTGTTAATCCCAAGTAAGCATGTGTGTGTGAGAGATCTTTCACTGGGGAATCCATGAACCCAAGTCACAAATCTTTAAAGGTGGTGTGACAACAAGTCACTCAGAGCCTTGTCATTCTTTACACTAAGCAGCACTGGTGAGATTCAGCACTCTTGCTAAATGACTTTGTAGGGTTCAGCCAGTTTCAAGTCTCTGGAGAGCTAATTTCACCCACAGTGTGGGATCGTCCTCTGGAAAGTGGTCGTATTTGTGGGGTAAGCTACCAGTGTGACAATTGCAAATGTTACCGTCACCGTTCCTCTGAAGTTTCATTTACACCAAGTGCTTACTGCAATTCATAGACCACAGTTTATTCACTTCAGACATGTGAGAAGTTCTTAAGCAATCCTTGACCAGCAAAATTCTGAAAAAGCAGTTTAAAGTTGTCTGTCTGCTTCCATACCATTTCCCCACACCTAACACTTCCCTCTGCCTGGAATTTTAGCTTGCTCGGATTATTTTGTTTTTACTCTACATCAGCAAATGTGGCACAAAAAGATAAAACAGCTGCACACTACTTTTCCTCCTCTCAGGTGGAGCGTATTTCCCACCTGGAAACAAACAGCCCTGTACAGAAACAAAGCAAAACGCGGTCTTGCTGACTGAAAAAAAGCAATCGTCTTCATATACTTTATGCTTTTTATACATAGTACATCTAATTTCCTGTTTAATTCACAGCAGAATCTGTTTGCTTTCTTCTCAACCAGTTCGCCAGTTCATAATGCTTGCAACGCACCTAAAACTAGAGTCTGCAGTTTCAAGCCAAAAGTAACATGATACATATAAAGCTTTTTACAAAATAGATACACAATTATAGAAAAGTTATTTAATTTGGTTTTGTGTTTAAATTTATAGTCACATTAAATTCAATTTGCATGTCAGCAAATCGAAAATCTTTGTCGTTCTCCGAAAAGCGTTCCGTACAGGTATGCATGCCCCAGTCTGTTCCAAAATCAATACAGCTGAACATTGAGAGACAAGAGATCGTATTTCTTAAACCGATGACAATTACACAGAAAGCGACTGTTCAAGAAGAGACAATCCATGGCCTTTTCAAGGCCCCCTGATAAAACCTAGTGTCTAAAGCCAAATACAGGATGGTCTGCATATTTCCTATGCTGTAGTGACTTTTGCTTGTCTAACTTAGCTGCATTAGTGGTAGGAGACCTTTCTAAAGAACATCAGCAATGATGAGAGAATACTGTTAGAAGGAGAGGTTTGAGAAGGTGGAATAAAAAGGTGGTTTTTTCCCCCAGGATGGAGGTGTATTTCTTTTCATCCAAAGACCGCTACAGGTAAGATATATACTTACAATTAAAATTGCAGCAGAACAGAAAGAAAACCAAATAAAATTCTGATAACTGAAAGTGAATATTCATTCTCTTTTAATTAACCCAAATTACTTTTATGTGAATAATGACGTTTCTTACAGTTTTTGCTATTGGAACCACAGGGAAAATTCTCAGTTACAGATTCTTTTCCGTGAGTACTGTGAAAGATACAGCTTGAATAATCTTTTCCAAGGCCAGAAATAATCACAAGGCATCAACCCCAACCTCCTTGCCACAAACTAAACTTAGCTCCCAGGCCACTAGATCAACACCAGCTCAGTCAAAAGACACCAGTGGAAAAGGACCAACCTGACCAAAGTACCATCACCACCAAGTAATTTAAGCAAAGTCCTTTTCTGTGTGGTTCCCCTTTATTTCTTGGGTTAGTAAATATGTTGGGTTACTAAAGTTGTTGTTATTTTTTGATAATAAAGTTAATAATATTACTTATATTTTCAATTGACTTCTTGTCACTTCATTTTACCAGAGCTGTATTCACTTCTGCCTCTGCTAAACCAAGGGACTGGGCTAGCTGTTCATCCAAGCTGAATTAACGCATATTCCTTCCCTACATGCCAGTGATATCACCACAACTTCTTGCATAAAGATCAACAGTAAGAGTAGCAACTGGATCGGGAACCCAGATTCACCTCAGATACTTGGAGGCTAATGGGATAACGAGCTCTGCTGAGTAGCTGAGCCAGGTGTCTTCATCCTAAAGCACTGTAACTGTTCAGTGACTAATCTGGTAATTACTCAGTGACTTTGTACATATACAGAGAGAGAGAAAGAGACTTTGTAATTTGGCACATGGACACTGAAGCCGTTTCTTTACAGAAGCATTCATTAAATATGCATGAAGAGTTTAACTTGATTTTCAAAAAGTCCAAGATTCCACTGATTTTCTAGCAAGTTACCTCAAAGCTGTTGTCCTCAGAGGAACTAACTAAGCCAAGAAATTATTCTGAAGAAACCGCAAACTTTCTTTAGTCCAAGAACATATTGAGATAACCTGCTCTCTCTGTCCTCAGCTACCATTTACTCCAAGAGCAACAATTCTCCTTGGAAAATACCACAACAGAGTGCAAAGGCAGCAGTGGCCTGGCACCTGTGATTAAAAAGAATGTAATATTTTAGAGAGGGCTGTACACAGGAGGGCGAGAACAACTAGAGCCCTTATGGCTTTTCTTTGTTTCTGCTGCAGAGAAATCTTTTGAAGGCCATCACTTGCCAGACAGGAGGCGGGGTTCAGAAGACTTAAGTCTTGTGCTTTTCCTACTAAAGAACAAAAAAACCCAATTACTTAAGGCAGAAGTTGTTCAAGCCAGCAGTTGGAAGTCAAGGGGCCACGGAGTCTGAATTAGATGCTGTGAAAGCCAGATTTTGCTCACATTTGACGGCAAGCAGCCCAGAAGCTATCACAGGCAGCAAACAGTGCTGCAAACAAGTACTAGAATGCAATTATATTCGTATTTTGAAAGTACAGATTGAATAAATGTATTACTTGTCATATATTCGTCGTTCATTTTCTACACCAATCTCATATATGGTAAAACACACAAATCAAGCAAACAATTCTGCAAATTGTATTTGTCTTTTCGCTCTTCATAGCCTTAAATTCTTTTGCCTTTTGCAGACATCGGATAGCTGCACAATGATACGAGGATTAGGAAACTGCAGAGTAGTTCTCTGTAGGATTTTAAGAAATGTTTCCAAGCACAACAGCCAGCACAAAAACAAATGCCTTCCTGAAGGCAAGTGTCTGAATCATAATCTGAAGTCTCCAACTCCTTAAGTGTTTTTCAATTGCTACAGACGTGTTGATGGAAATACATCACCTAATGACTTTCCAGCTACTTTGACTGGTCCATCAGCCCTGTTAACAGAAGTATGTTTCTCTCCCTTTTCCACATTGCTAATGTGCTAATGGCTAAAATTTATCATCCTCCAGCACAACTCTGACCAGGTAATCTAACAACTCACAGTATCATTCCAGAATGGCTTAAAAGGTTAAAATATATAGGCTAATCTCATCTAGGACAGTCATTTGCTTTCTCTTCAGAGTTCAGGAAATGTATTTCTCCTACCTTTTCACATAGCGAAAAATAAATCTTTTTTCTATTCAGAGCAAAGTCAATGGGCAAAGTTGACAGAGAGTCTTGTAGGAAGTTTTGAGAACTGTTGTGGTCCAGAAACCAAATTACTTGCTTCCTACAGAACTGGATATTGCATTAGGTCTAGTTCAAGAATATCAGGAAAACATTACTAAAGCCAGTAGGGTACACAAAAATAACAATATTTACATACAGAAGGCCAAGTCACCTACTAATGCTACCACCTACCTGCTAATATTATACACGCACACCCCTCCAAAAATAAACAGTATGTTTAACTGATAAAGAGAGTTTATAGCTGGCTGTCCCTTTTAATAGGCAGCTATGGATTTAAAGAACAATCAACACACTACATTTCTTCCCTCTTCTCTTAATCATTGTTCTACATAGTTACAAACTATTAATAAGGAAGAGGAAAATTAGAAGACAAATTAATTCCTTAATCTATCAGAAAACACTGTAGGATTATACAAACAAATACAGAATTACCCATAGAAGAACAGCTACATATGCATATTGGAACAGAGGGAAAAATACTTGGTATGCAGGAAAAATAAACATTAGTAATCAGAAAGAATTGTTTACCCTCGACAATAACAACAGTCTTAACCAATTTGGATAGCCGATATCCATATAGCCAAAGTACTTAAGTCTCAATCCGAGTAGAGGCATCATTTTTAAACAGCACAGCATTAAAAAAAAAAAACCAAAACCACAAACTTAGAAAGAAGTTTTCATTAAGCTATAAAAATAACAAATGCCCACCAAAGTAATTTCTTTGTCTTTAATAAAAAGAAAATAAGGTATGGGATTTTTTTCTTTACATATAACCACCCTCACTTTTGATATTAGTATGTGGGTCAGCCATGGTTCTATAAGAAACCTTCAACCAGAAATGGGGAAATTCTTCAAATAATTATTTTCAATCAGTTGTTGAAATAGAAGCAATATTCCATTTTCAGTAATGGTGCAAGTAAATTGTCTCTCTGAATATTGTTGGGGGAAAAAAATAGTAAAAGTATGCAGTTGCATGTGACTATGTAGGTAAAAGTGTATGAACAGTCTAAAAAGTATTCCCACTGCCACACTAAAACATTTTATATATATGCTGTCATCACCTTGTCAAGATCTGGCAATGCAACGTTAGTTACATATTACAGATCATATCATTCAGAGGGAATGGAACATTCTGAGTGTGCCTCAAAGTGACATGGAAAAGCTCAAGGCAGGGGCTTTTGTTTGTTTTGAAGCTCTGGATAATGCTTATCTGTTCAGGATGCCCCAACTTTTCCATGTTCCCTTATAAATCCTAATAATTGCAAAATAATATTCTGAAGATGGTGACGGAGCTAGTGCTACTCACAGTTATTCACACAATAAAACAGGACGAGTGACTTGCCCAATGTCACCCAAGAATTTGTGGAAATGTCAAAAAAACATGGGAATCTCCTGAGTGCAAGTCAAGTGCTTTAACCACAGCATTATTCTTCACTTCTAAAGTGCACTACTAATCTGACCTTGTTTGCTCAGAAGATATTCCTAAAGCTGAAGTTCTACACTGAGTGCTGACATTTCTTCCTATGAGTATTTTAAATAGGATTTGACTAATCCAGCCAGCATAATAAACAATCCAAATCTTCCTAAAATGTGAATTCATGCTTAACATTTGAGACTCAGAATTGTGGGGTAACTTTAAAAAAATCCTACTTTTACACTGCTTGGCCTGACATGAAATACTATAAAACTATTCATTATTTTACCGAGACTTCCAGATGAAGACTTTTAACTACTTTAAAATAAGCTGTGAAGTACATGAACTTTTGAAAGCTTATTCAAATTTAATCCCTTCAAATATTTTAAGTATACGATGCTGCAAACCCATGGACTTTAGTGTACAGACATCCCCATGAGGTAACAAATAAAGGAATACATGTATGATATGCTTTATACCTGTACACCACAGCTACCTGTACAGATGGAA
>NW_008825271.1:1424133-1442414 GCF_000699105.1 Pygoscelis adeliae
GGAGTGTGCTGCCCTTAAGAGACACAACTGGAGAGACCGACACATGCACACTAGGACAGCCAGGTGAGGAGGATGAATCCCAAATTAAAGAAACTCCAGGCACAAAACAGGACAGTAGGACATCCTTCAGAACATAACAGTGGACATTATCTGAATCACAAAAAAGGTAAAGCTGATCAAGTGTCAGCATACAAGTAAGGACATGCAGAGAAAACACTCATCTTGCATGCGCCCTGTTCAGTGGAAGAATACATAATTTTTTCTTTGCTCAGGCGACATGGCTCACCTCTTTTTTTGATACCTATGCCAACTTTGAACTAATTTTCCCCCCCAAAAAAATATTTGAAAGATGAACATAAGCAGCGACCCTACAGATGATTTTTAGGGCCTTTTTGTGGACCATTTTTAGACATGTATTACTCTGAAAGTCAGCTGATCACTAAGACCATTTTACATGTTGTATACATTTTGCAGGGCACACATCAATTTAGTGGTGCCCTCCCTTCAAAAACACACGATGTCTGTCACAGTTACCAAGAATAGCTTGCTACTACAGTGTCTTCTCTTAATATTTCCAATGGGAGTGTAGTTCTCAAAAATACTTTTGTGTTTAAAGAGAGCACTATGGTAAGAAGAAAGTTGTGAAATGAAAAAAGCTTGTAAAGCTCACCTGAAATATAACCAGAAGTTCAAAAAATGATGCACACTTCTCTGCATTAATACTTGCTTTGCATTGTAGACTATATGACAGGGTTTTAATTAGCCTACTATCTGGTGGATTTACAATGCTATACAATGGATTTACAATTTACTATATTTCAGAGAAAAAACCCAACAAACAAATAACCCTCTGGTAATTCAGGAAATCATTTACAGTTTTTGGTTTTAGTTCAAACTGGATATTCCAGATTCTAACTGAAAATATTGCAGCAAATGCAAAATAGAGCGATTCCTTCAGGTAATGCAAGTTTGTCTGCAACAGCAGATAAGGACATGCAAAAAAGAAACAGGTGGTTTCAGATACCTGTGGAGATGCATTTACAGTGCTGTTTGAAACACTGCCATGGCTACCTTTACACAAGCTAGAGTTTGACTGCTTTCATAAATACACACACACATACATATTTATATGCAACTTGCACCTAAAGCCCAAATTTCTGCCCATAGCAGTAGCAATCCACATCTGCACTTTCCACCCTCCAGTATAACTAAGCGAAAAGTCCTGCTCCATCACCCACAAACAATCATCTTGGAAGCGTATCATAGAATAAGCTCATTGCTTGCATCCAAATCTTGCATTCCTGAAACAGAATAGCTTGTTCTAGTCACTGATGCAAAAAATACATTTTTACAACTAACAGTTGTACAGTAAACTTCAAAGCTGTCAGCTGAAATGGTGTCACTGTGATTGGCCACGCAGATACAACATCGCATGAGACAGAGCTCTACCTGAAGAGTGCAAACTCAGCAGACAAGACAAAAGGTGTTCGGTAAGGGGATATAACTATCCACATGGAAAGCAGAGGTTCAACAAGTCAAGACAACAGCTGAACAGGGTACAACCCAGCCTATGCAACTGTAGCTCATAAGGAGCCCCGATGGTTTCATTTTGACAGCTCATATGCTTCAGTCATTGTACGTCTTCCTCAAGGTCAGAAAGGAGGTCAAAATTGAATCCACCTTTCACAAATTCTAGTCTTATTCCTTAACTATAAAGCTGCTTTTTGTCTCCTTTCCTATTAGTGGAAATAAGAACAAAGCATGGAGTACGAGATATATGGGGCTTGCCCTGGACAGACATCAGTGTAGACCAATGGTCCATCTTGTCCTGTCTCTAGTAGTTGACAGTGATCGATGCTTCAAAAAGACATTAAGCTCACTGAACATTAACTAGCTTCTGAATAAGGTTTTTGCATCTTGAGACAAAAATACTTAAAGCAATACAAAAGATGATAACAATTACAGGAATAATGTGTCAGTGAGATTTCCACCTATGTTTAAATCTGGAAACATGCAGATTTCCCGTATCGGTCTCCCTCAGTTCACACACACATGAATACTCCACTGCATTACTGAAAGGCTGCTTATAAGTATTGGCAGCTACTAATGACTTTGAATAAAAAAAAGCAAAGAAGTAGTTGATGGGAGGGAGAAGGGAAGGATAAAAGGACAAGAAGGAATCAGATAAACATAGATGTGATCAAAAGTCCAATAAAGCCAACGGAATGATTCATACTGACTTCAGAAGTCATGTGAGATCGAGTCTGAAAAAGCAGAGAACAGATTTTAGGCCTAATGTTATTTCTCCAAATGTTCTATAACAGAGGACATATTTACTCTAAAATAATCATCTGTAAGAAGAGAGTTATAGCCCATTTTGTTTTCTTTTAAATGGCTCTGGCAGCTTTTTCTAACATGTGATATGGGAAATCTTTTCTTTTTTCCTCATCATATCTCCTAAAAAAGATACTATCCACACACACTCATGTCTATCAGACTGTGCTAGTGGCCACACAACCACAACCCTCAGGGATTATGAAAATAATGTGAGCTATGAATTACATGCCCTGCTTGAAAAAGTGACAGTCAGTGACTACTTTGCAAATGCTGTTAGCCCTTTGTCACATTCCAGTTAGAAATAAGAAAAAGGAGCATGGCTAGCAGTCTTCATCCTGATGACCGTTCCAGTAGGAGCTATTACCTAGAAAAGAAATAATACAGGAATAAAGTTCCATCCGAATCCAGCAACACATTCAAATGCACACTATGGTCCAGGTTGCTCAGCAGGTGAGATGAGACAATGACAAGTTATTTCAGATCTTTACAAAACAGGAAAAACTTTAAGTCTGAGACTATTTCAAGGCTGTATTCAGTCAGCAGCCTCAGTGGTCAGCAGCTGAAAGTAAAAAACACTGTTTTGCATGACATATAAACAAATGTATGCAAAAACCTTTGTTATGCCACTGCATAAACTTCTTGGCTGCACAATTTATGATTATCGGTTAGAAAAAAAAAAATAGAATTTCTCTATCTGCTCTTCACTTTTGATTGTGTATAAAAGCAGTTGAATGCAGATGGTACACTGAACAGAAGACCAAGGAAAAGTGACTTTGATGTTTTGCCCAGGTGAGTTAGCCCTAGGACCCAAACCAATGCCATTTAAAGGCATTATACTATACTATGGAAATGACACCAGCAAGAACCTAAAAATCCTATTTTACAAGGAGCAGACTGATAAATAAGCAATTTAAAGAGGATTTTAATAAGTATTTTGGCTCCAAAAATTATGTTGTGCTAATAAATATAATCTGTCAGCACAGATGGGAAAAAATAAGAGGTAATAGAAGCAGAAACATTTCCCACATAGTTTCACACTAAAACTATTATTGAAGCTTTCCCTTGCCTTTCTGGTAACATGAATACAAGAGCATTGTCCTGAGGCATGAGACCAAGTAAATGAAGCTGACAAGAAACAACAAGACAGCAAGATTGCAGAAACTTCACCATGGACTGCTTTTTACTATGTACACAGACAGCATGTAAAACAGGGCCATGATCTCAGGTACTATTACCACAACATGGATACTAAGCAATGCTATTAGATGAATAGCATCAGGGAACACAAGGTACACTTTTCTTGCTGTTTAGCTACGAATTTCAGCTGACAGCTGTTGCCTGAAAAGCTGTTGCCCCAGAAACTTCTTCCTTCCATTATGCCAGATCCCAACATAAATACTTACACGCCAATCAACAAACATTCAGTCACATTATCTTAAAGGTCTGGATCTCCAAAAAGCCAAGGGTATTGTTTGCAACATAGGTACTGTGATGATAAATGTCATTGCAGATATCAAATTCAGTCTGAAGGGACTGGCCCAAGACACGGTGAGAGAGACAGACAGATAAGTACCAGCCAAGTGGCAGAAAACTCCCCACTTGCTTGGCTTCACTCCTTGGCATTTCATGAGCGCAAGAAACTGTTGGCATGCAGGTAAAGCCTTAACTCTCCCCTGGAAGTGGCTTCTGTGGTAGGAGGATAAAGGCAAACTTGGGATGGGATGAGATAAAAGAAGCTTGCTGGGAATGAGAAAGGTAGGCAGTAGCACACACACAAAGCAGGAGGGTCGGGTGGCCAGGAGCATGTCCTAGTTTATCTGGTGAGAAGGTAATGAAAGGACGGCAACATTACACTGGCCGTGTATTACAAGCAGCCTGAAGCAAAGCTATGAACTGGCTTAGCTGCCGTGAGTGGCTCCTCAGCAGCCTATACTGGCACATTCCTGGGCTAACTCACTCTCAGTTTTGTCTCATTTAGGCCCCCGACATTACTCACTTTCACCCAGGCTGCTCTACCTTTTGGCAATCATGCTTTTTAAAAGACATTTGCTTACCTATAAATAGAGGTAGGTACTGAGAAGGATTCACCATAAAGACTATGTTTCTGAGCACTTCTAAAAAATTTTTTTTAAATCTCACAAAGCACCTTTCTGCAGTTTTAAAGATGTTTAGAGCCCATGATTCTAAACGAAGAAACAGATAATGAACATGTGCACTGTGCAGCATTTCACCATTTTTATACTGGAGGCAAGAACTCCATGATGACCTGCAACCAAACCACCTCCTCCCTTCCCTGTCCCTTACTCTTTGGTGCTACTAGAACAAGCACTTCCTTCCCTTGCTCCTGGTGAAATCCATCCCATTCTTTGTCAAGGTGCGGGGAATGAGAGGGATCAGTGAAAAGGTAGCTGCGAGTCCTTCAAAAAATAAGGATTCATGAGATGCAAATTGCCCTCCCTAGCCCTATCACAAGTTGCCTCTTAATAAAGTTCAGTTCCTGCTCATATACGCTTTGAATCTGTCAGTACTAAAGCAGTTTTTAAGAGGGATGATAAACATTTAAGTATGAGGAGACAAGCAGGGAAAATTATGTGGGAATACGTGTGACTTTGTTCTCACGCAGGGTCACTACGCGGCAGACCTGGTAGAGATTACTCAGCACCCAGTCATGATAAATGGAGATCCCTCGAAGGGGCAGGTTTACTGACTGACGGCAGTGGACTGGCCAATTCTATTTCAACAGCCTATTATTCACTGTAAATGTGTGGAAAATCCATCTGTTCTTACTTCTCCGCATACACCAGATATGAAAGGAAACAAAAGCCTGTCTGAGCAAAAAGCAAGAGCATGACAAGAATATCCTTAAGACAAGACCTTTTTCTCACAGTACAAACAGCCCCTGTTCCCCATGCCTCAGATAGATGTTTGCTAACACAATAGAGGGTGGCTCTCTGTACTCCCTCTCTCACCTAGGATAGGCCAAAATACCTCTCAGTGATAGTACAAGACAACATAGTTGCTTGCATTGAGCAACAGACAGCGAAGGAATCTTTCATTTACCCTGGATCTACAGTGACTCGCCTAAAGCAAGTAACTTTATGGGTTATCAGTCCTTCCACATGAAAAACAAGGAAAGCAGTGTGGGTTCCTGAGGGGCAGTTTGGAAGAGGTGAAGATCTTTACACCTAAAGTAACAAGTGAAAGAAATCTGACTCTTCAAACATACAATCAGTTCCAGTTGTACTTCCAGCATGGAAAAACAATAAAGTAGTATAATAAAAGGCAGAACTGGTATATCATCAAGGAGAGTTGGTCTTACTATGTCTTGGCTACATGGACCACATAACCATTGTACCAACAGGCATATGTACACACACACACACTACTGGTACCCCAGCAAGAAACATTGACAAAAATTATTTTGGCTAAAGGCGTATGAGAAGGATGATCTACTTCTCTGCAGAGGTAGTTAAGAGCATTAGTTATAGTCCGTTCAAGACTGAATAAATAAAACTCAGTGAATCCTTTTTAGGAAAGGGAAGAGAAAGACACCAAAAATGCTTCTGGTTGGCCACATTTTCCCTTTTCTTCTCAACTGGAATTTTTATAAAATGCATCTTTTAATATGGATCTCCAAATTTCTTCCTAAACTAGGTGATCAACAGCTACATGTAGTCTGTCATTACTAGATTTCTCTTCTTGCTCCCTTCTTTAAATACTGTGCAAGATGTAGCTGTTTGTTAATATGAGTAAAGCAGCCTTCATACTGTAACAGAAAGCATTTCCTAAGAGATACCAGTAAGTTATGCTGGCTTTTGGAATAGGTTGGAAGCTGGTCTGACCCTTGTCTTACTAAACATTGAATTATTTCTGCATGTTCAGCTGCGAGAAGTCTGGGGATGGAGATGTTCTGCTACTGGAATGTTCTGAGATGTTCTGAGAACATTTCCAGCAGCAGATCATCCTCTAAGTGTAGACTGACTTTCACGTACAGAAAGGGCTGAGTGTTTAGGTGGTGTTCAAAACCCCATAGAAACACTAAGCAAAAAACTGTTTCTCAAGTCCACGAGAGCTAAATGATAAGGAATGAAGCTTTCTAAATACCCATGGTGAGCACATTCCTTTGTTATTTTGCCATACAATGTATTTGTAGTACCGCTGAACTGTTACTGTGATGTGAGTGAGAAGCGGTTGTAAATAGAAAGGATTTTGCTGCAAAACTGGGGGCCAAGCGGGAAACTGTTAGAAACAGGCATTACTCTAGTCACATACCACAAATATTTACTCCTTTATGTGAGCTGAGAGTGTGACACAAAATCTCTAGTAGGAAGTGGTCCCCACAAAGAGTTTGCGACTCCTTGAACTAAAATACTAATTTAGAGTTAGACTTTTCTTCACGCCATGACTCCTCTGCTCTTTCTGGGAATTACGGAGATTTTTACATAGTACTAATCCTCCCTAGCAGATGGTAGTAGCACTTTGTCAGAGCATTATTACGTTTAAGTTAACACTTTGGAATTTTAATGCAACGGCTCCAAGACATACTCCTCAAACCCCTCCATAAAAGAGCCATTTCAAAGCTTACATCTACATCTGCTGCCGTCCACTGACTTCTTACCATCAGGCGAAGTGGCTTTGGAAACAGCGGTATTAAAAGTGAGAAAATACCTTAGAATCCAAAATGGTCAGGGGGAATTTGTGAAACGAACCACAACCAGTAACCTCTGTTGTATTGCTAGAGCAATGCTAACAACAAAATACCTCTCCATGGCACTTACTCCTGAACCTGCCTCAAAAACCAAATGCTGGTTATTCCTAAGCAGCAGACATTTGATTATTCATTGCAAATGCCTGGAGGTGAGAGGGAAAGAAAATGGCACACGCTTGTTCTACAGGGAGGATTAGGCAGAATGAAGGGATGAGGGTTGCAGGGATGAGTTTGTTAACAGCTTCCAAAGCACTGACAATCTCAATATTCTATTTGTTACTCCAAGCTAGTGGTATAAAATGATGCAATGACCTTGTTTATATAAAGTTAGCCTCTCTCTCCCTTTCATGTTCTGGATGGGAGTCTGTAAACCTAGGTTTTTTTCTGAAAACAGTTGTACTCCTTACTTGACACAACACAAAGAGCCAATTAATTCTAGCCTCAGGGACATTTGGCAGGCTTACAAAAAAATGGGGGGGGGGGGGTAATGCATCCCTTTAAAAAAAATGCTAGAAAAAAACCCATGGTACTTTAATGAACAGCTTTATTTTTTTTACTGCTGCAGAAGATGATTTTCAGCAATAGCAGTTTCCAAATGCTATCATTATCTACCTTCCCCTGAGGAAGTATTTACCTCCTCCTCCCATACAACATTCAGCCCTGTTATTAGAGATCATTGAACTCAAACAGAAAAATATTTAAAAACTTATTATCCCCAACTCTTATTGTGCCTCATTTAGAGGAAATACAAGTCAGTGGCTGTCCCTTTGCTGCTTTGAATGGGGGTTGGACAAGGCTGATGTTGACGGACTTTAGCCTCAACAACCCAAATGACAACACATGTTGCAAGATAAACATGAAAGCAGATCCACTCACCACTCTGGAGCTTCACTGAAGAGAGGTCTAACTTTTAATGCAAGTTATGCAGCTATTCAAGAGAGGAGGAGAAAGCCAGAGCTCTCCCTCTCACTCCGCAGAAGACACCGCAGGCTTTGAATCCAGAAGCACGCTGCATTATTTTCCCTTTCCTTCCTTCCTAAATTAGGTCAGAAGTCAATGGAGCAGAAGCTGTGGCTTTGTGCATCCCTTCCTCCCACTCGCCAGCCACAGAAGCTGAGCTTACATGGAGGCACGGTACGGACTGGCAATAAACTGCTGCACAGAGGAAGCAAAGGAAGATTATTTAATCAGAGGAATAATGCTAAGGCACAGGGAGGTACAATATGCTCGGAGTTATCCTGGGAGCAGAGTACTCATTGTTTGTATCTGTGTACAATGGTACTAGACAATATAAAGATAAAATGGATCTCGCTTTTCTGCAAAGTAACCAGGTACAATTATCAGCTAAAGAAAAAAAAAATTAAGATCTACCACACAAATCAAATGCTTTACAATAAAACTATAGAGGCTGGACGGGGAGAAACAATCCCATTTTCTAATCTATAATTTAGTTTCTTCAAAACTTAATATTATCTTCTAGATATATTGTTCTCAAGCATCGTTTGCATTATATTATTATTCTTTTCACTAATATTTGGCCAATTCCAGTGCCTCACTCCTTTGGACTTCCCAACTTGCCTCATACGCATACACATATACCTCCTGTATACGGCCTGTCCCAAATGTTTAAAGCCCAGTCTCCAGCCCACATAAGTGTAACATTACCTGCTATTCCCTAGAAGTATCCTGTATTCTTACAAAGCTAGCCTGGCCCATCACTTAGGCTAGCCACCTCCAAACGTTTCCCGCACCCCTACACCAACCAACCAACCACTGCTAACCACAACCCTCCAACCCCTTCCAAAACCCCCACACAGAAGGCACCATCAGAACCTTCCCCACAGTATTGGTGCTCCCAGAGCCCCTCTGCTGCAGAGAAACCCCCGATAATGCTTTGCTTCCTGCCGAATCATGCTGTCCTTTACCTGCAAACTCCTCCTCTCCTTGCAGCTAGACACAGCATCGATGATGTCCCCTAAGACATCACCCTCCGTGATGGTAACACCAAGTGCTGCTGATCATTCCCTGTCTAGCATATACATTATATACAGGACACGCTTTTTTCCTGCCTGCTCCCCTCAGCCATTTCATTTGAAGTAGTCCCTATACTCTTTGCAGCACCGGCAAAAATGAGAGAGCTTTTTCAAGTAGATGGGTGTTTCTCATGTATCTCCAGGATGCAATGGAATCGGAATTCCATAACAGGAAAGCTACTCCAAGGAGTTGGAAAATCATTTCTCTAGATTGTTTCAATAATATTTCAATAACATTCCAGAAACTCTGCAAGGCTAGCTAATGAGGCTGCAGATGCTTTTAGAATCACTGGGTTATACTTAAATATCTCTTTTAAACAAACTAGGCATTTCGCAACATATGTTGTTCCACCTTCCTAAAAAGGGCTTCTTCCTTTCTACCTAGACACCTTCCAGAACTGTACCATGAAATATTTGTCCAAACAAAAGAGACAGAACACGCATGTGCATAACCATGTATTAGTTCCTACACTAGTCAAAGCCAGAGAGTAATATGTTGGCAGCTGATGAGATAAGGACTGATTTTATTTTCCCAATTTAACCAATGTTATTGGCAATAAAGCACTGTAGATAACTATTATACACACATTGCTAGTTACCTCACAGCACTGTAACTTTTGTTATCACGTGCCCCAAACCAGGGAAGTAATCACATCAGCCACGTCGCCTCTGCCCTGTCAGTACATCCCTGTAGACATATCTACATGCTTTCATTCCTTCATACCCAGAGTGATCATTTACCAACATGAATGAATGAATCTGTCCCTCAAAAGACCCAAAAGATTTACAACTTTGTCTCCTGGTGTACAAACTGCCTGAGTTGCAGAGCGATCCAAGCCCTCTCTTTTACTTCATCTTGAAATCTTCTGGCAGCCAACTTTTTGTTTCATATTTATACACCTTCTAGCACAGTGGGGTGCCATTTCATGATTTGTATTCATGTTATGACTTCCTGCAAGAAAGCCTCCCAAATCTCTGTGCTGTTACTTAAGGTAGAAACTAATGTCATCCCAAATTAAAGAAAAATCCAGTCAAATATTTTCAAAAAGAATAAGCCCTCTGATTACTGAAAAAGTGTGTATTTATACATTGTATATGCACACATAAATACATACCCCATTGCTAGTTATTAACCTGTATCATGGAGCTGGAAATTTAAGTAGTACCTGAGTAGTACATTTTAAAAGATATATATATATATAAAATATATTAGTGGATATACCGCATATACCGCAATATTGCTTGGGTCTATACACAAAGGGGAGAGCTGAAGAAAGACTACTCTTAAGCAGGATAATCAACTTTTGGGGGTATATTTGTCTCAAAAGAGGGCAAATAAGTGGCATTCCAGAGAAATAATAAGCAGCTTTATCTGTCCAAATAACAGATATTTATGTTACAGTATGTTTAATTTTGTTCTTCCCAGATGGGAAAAAAACATGTATTTAAGAGTATAGAACATAGCGGCCATCACAACTATTTGCCATGAATTTGGAATACGAGAAAGAAATGAATAAAAATAGTGAAAGGGAGAATTATGTGTATTTTAATACGACCAATAACAGCTATCACCTTTCACTTGCCATTTAACATACAGCCCGTACTGTGCACTGGCTGTACACTGCCGGTACTCTACACTGGCTTCGCTGAAAGAGGACCAGATCTTTTCTACTGTCTTTTTCCTTTAAGAACTCTCCAGTACATCAGATGATTTTAAAACATTCTCATATATTTTAAGCTCAGCACTATAAAGACTGCAAGAAGGCAAAGGGTACAACAACAAATATCCTCGCTTAGGAGTGTTTGGTCCGGAGGTGTCCCCGTTGTGTGCTTTCAAGCCCACGGTATACTGCCAGACAACTTTTAATACTGGTTGCAATCAGTGAGGTAACTCTGCAATTGTCTCTTGTCACCTGAAAAAGACAAGTGACATCTTCAAAACATCTCAATGGCTCAGGAGCCTAACCTCGGCTGGCAGTCAGTCAGACTTGAGCTCCTGCGCACTTTAAAAACAAATCAAGTTACCGTCTTGTCATCAGGTCTGGGTCCCGAACACAGGTTTTGAGTTGGAGTCCCAAGGCAGGGAAGCCTGCCCTGTGCACATTTTCATTTCTCTATTTAAAATTGATTTGCAGAAGTGGTCATTGTTATATCTGTATACATTAAAATAAGGCAGAGCAAATCCAGGCCTGACATTCAGGTCTGCTGCTACACACCATCCTCTACTCTCTCCGGAGCTCTCATCCAGAGCTACTTTCCGCAGCACCAGAGCAATGCTATTTGATTTTGATTTATCACAAGTGAATTATTATAATGAAATCACCAACTCCATTTAAGCCTCTGAGAAAGATATGGTTGGACTAACAAAAAATTGTTCTGCAAAACAAGCAATTATTGTTAGGTTCACTGGATATTGGCCTTAGCAATCCAACTGATTATAGAAAGTTAATGATTTAAAAAGCAATGAAAAAATAAGAGATTAAATCCTTTAAATCTGCATGAAAGACTCCAAGAGGAATTTTACAGTGATTTTCACTGCATATTTTATTAGATATGTGATATTTTATTCATGGGTAAAGCAAATATAACAATTAGGAATAATTAGCATTTCAGCACAGAGTGTTATCTAATAAGTTAAAATACACATAATTCTTCATTTAAATTCTGTATCTTCACATTTTCCCCTTTCTGATTCAGAACATCTCCATTTAGCATAGCACTTAGAGGAACATTATACAGCTCCCAAAGAAACAGAGAGAACTAGTGGCTCCCGTCTTTGATATCTCATTTTCCTCTGCTCCTTGCATTTTTACTCATTTTCTTTTTCAATTTCCTCTTGAGCATAGCTTGTCAGATAAACCCAGCATAACTTTCAGGAAACTTTTTCCCTTTCATGTTTTTTTCCACCCTACTCCCACCCTCGTTCCAGAACTAATGTGTGCAATGAAGACCTACTTTAAATCTAACCCTGCACTTACAAATCCACCAGTCTACAGTTGACTAAAACTACAGTACCACCTCTCCCACCACAACCTTAGTGCTACAGAGGAATACTGCACTTACAATATCATCCTTTCTCATTAAGCAAGTGTCACTTTTTACGTGTTTGGGGGGGGGGTGTGTGTGCGTGTTTTGGGGTCTTTTTTAATGCAACACTTAGAGCTCACAGAATATCCCTTCCTTGAGCTGATACGGTTACCCCAGACCAAAGCAGGAACAAGACTCTGCAGCTGAAGTGCACTCTGCGGTACAATACAGAATACAAAATACCTCCTTCTCTGAATTAAATATATTATCACTGAAACTAGGATATAAATTTTGAACCTTACAAAATTACAGCACTGCACAATTTCAGGCCCGTTCCCTTGCCAAGTTTCATAACTGTCATCCAAACGCCAGTACATTTTATCTACTAACCTTCAATTTCAGCCTGTGTCCTCCCTGTTACACAGATCAGTTATAACTCTCCAAGCCACATAAACCATTATTAATTACAGTAGTTGCAGACACAAGAGAATCTTTCCCTTACTCCATTATCTCTCACATAACCGTTTGGCCAACAATAACCAGAAAACAAAGCCTGACTCCTATAATGAAGAATAGCAGAGGAAACTGCCCTGCTGGTGCTCATGGGAAGAGACTGAAGTACACAAAGATATGGCAAGACAGACACCTTTTCCTCACCCATTCTTCCAGTAGATGCTTCCATTTTAGTCTCTATATTTAAATTACTACTTCTACATCAAGACTACATAATTAAATTCTACTTCATAGTGGGAAACAACAGCACTTCCTCTTCTCCCTGTGCTGCTTCAAATGCACGAGCCAGCTAAAATCTGTGCCCAGAAGTTTTTGCCTGGGCCTTCCTTACCTGGTGTTGAGGATGGTTTAACTAGCACAGTGCCGCACTTACTTAACATGCATTTAGCACATATTCCACGCCAAGTATCACATTGCACCAGCTCAGTATTGCACTTCTCCAATTCAGTCTACTAGCCTAGACAAGCAACGAAGCCATAAGTCAACATTACTCTAAAAAATGCCAGTGTAGCTCATTTTGATAACTACTGCAAGCCACAGGTCAACTCCTACTTGCTAATGGACGTAGTAGATAGTGCAGGAAGATAAAACAACATCACAGAAGGAAAGGAATCGCATCTGTATCCAAGAAGCCCAGTAGGAAGCTAGCTGCTACACAGCCAGTCTAGGGTACAAAATGCTCCAAAGAAACATGAGCTTTCATGCCCAGTTCCTAGCCACTATGACAGTTTGCCAGCAAACTGCGCGTTATGCTTTACTGTTGGGCTGTGACTGTCATACTTGCCTCTTGGCACTTCTAGATAGCACAAACAGATGAGTATATCTTGGGGCCCTCAGAGATGGATGTCAGCATGACCCATGAGCTGGACTGTAAGGCCTATAGGATGCACAAGTGTGGAGCCACCCAGGTTTTGACAGACATGCCAAGCCTGCCTCTGAAATCAAAGTTTTCTTCTAATTTCACTAGCTTAGTTAATAACTTATTCCTTCTGGAATTCAAATCTAATTTAAAAAAAAAAAACAAACCCAAAAGAAAAAGTGACATCTGAGTTTGCGCAGATGCAGCAAGGTGTCCTAGTTTGTCTCATTATCAGTATATCACCTGAAGTCAACATTCTGCACATACCAAGCTATCATGTATTGTAATATATACTTACATCTTTTCAGAGTTGAATTATTTTCTCATATTCGCTCAAAATATAGATCAGTTCATGAATACTGTTTCCTTTTCCTATTGGTCACTGTTAAGTCCAAACAGCAACAGTAATTGTCTATGTCTGATAAGTTTTTTAAACACTGAAGACATAAAACATAAATTATCTTTGGAGAGTGTGTAGATGAAGAGAGTTTTACCATGCTGTCGTATGTAATTCAGGTAATTAGGAAAATTAACTAGAAACTGATAGCCAAATAGAACTACTCTTTCATATAAGATATTTTTAAAACCATTGTTAAAGTGCTGAAAAAAAAATAATCAAGCAATGAAGTAGCAGTGACAAAGAGTAAAAATACAAACCTCAAAAGGCAAAGGCCTCCAATAAATTTCAGCAAAAAACAGACTGTCATGGCAGATTATAGATAGCTATATATCAGATGGAAGAAAATGATGTCAGTTCAAGTCTGTATCTATGGAGTAACCTAATGGCTTACAAAAGTCATCTCCTGCCAATACAACTTGCTTTACAGGGCCAGGGAGTGGAAGAGAACCATACTTAATGCCTTCGTTCATTAAGTTAAATGAACCTTAGTTGGTAGGTTTATGTAGTCACAGTCTTAAAAGATTTTTCTCCAGTGTGTTTTTTCAAAGATGGCATTGTGAGAATAAAGACACTGTGCATCCATAAGTAGTCATCTGAAAGCACACAGCAGCAGCAATTGCCATGTCAGCCATTTGTTAGGACACCACTTGAAAATGGATGGTTGGGGTTTTTTCTCTGTCTTTATCAAGGACAAAGAACTTGAAATAACGCTAAGAATTATTTAAGAACATGAAAAGGAGCCACCTGCTGTAGTCAGCAATCCACAGGCTCTGTTTAAAATCTTCTCAAGTCAACTAAGCAACTCACCTGAACTATGACACACTCTGGATCAGGCCCTGGTGATCATCAAGAAACACTCCAGAAAGCAGTGACACCTGATGGCAAGCATGCCTTTGGAGGATAGCAAGCTGTCATCTGTGGCATGGAAAATGATGGCTGTTCAGCTGCAAAGTAACGACCACTAAAACATGTTACAGAGACTGAAATACTGTCACAAATCTAAGTACCTTGGAAAGAGTTTTAGAAATAGTGCACATAGAAACACAACATATGTCACGTATGCTGTGTGTTTAAGTAGAACATAGTTACTAATAAAACCTGCTGTCTGCTAAGCCACAGCACACTGTATTCCAGGTCTTCATCCATATGTATGTTTAAAATAAGCAAGTAACCTTGGCACATTCTAGAGCAGGAAAAAGAGACATGAACGCTTATCTGTAGACACTATAGGCAGATAGAGATTTTTTTTTAAATAAATCTGTTTTGCTTGCTTATCCTGCGCTTTACAAAACATATGTGAGAATACTGTAATGAACATTCTACATACCTTCTAATGAGGCTTTACCAATAGCACAGCAAATTAAATTCCTATTACCAATGCACAACACAATACAAGCCAAGCCGCATTGTAGTACAACAGCTTACAAGACGAAACATGGACCTGCATACCACCAAGCTAGATGACTCCCCTTCCCTTACAAAAAAAATTTAAATTTTAAGGGCCCTACCATATCAACAGAAGAAGTAAGCAACAGACCCCATGTTGGAATTGCCCTGATGTTATTATCCATGGTACAGAAGAGCTTAAAAGTGTGAACCAAAACTCAGGACCCAGCGATGCTGGGGACTTGTCTAAGACAAGGAATGCAGCAGTCCTGGCCTGCAAAGTCTAGAAGCTGAGAGGAGTAAGGGAAGAGCAGATCTAATTCTCTTAGAAAAAAAATAGTGTGTATATATAAATGTATATTAAAAGCGTATGTATAAATACATGTAAAAGCACATATATATAACTATATATATTTCTGAACTTGCCATTGAAAATAAAAAAGCTAAGGGCAGTACGCAACTGACTGCATATGACTGAAGCCACTGATAAATATAAAAAAGCAACTTGCAGTAATCAGGGTGCCTGAACTATTGCTGCACACTGCGGCGATGAATTAGCCTTTAAAAATACTTCAGTGTATTTTTTCAGCAAAAACTTTTGTATCATACTATGTGACTGCTGCCCTAGGTGATTTTGTTGCACCTAATACACACATATTTGCACATACGTTTCTACAGGCGCAATAGGAAATCCACACATGCACATACAGCTATATTGCTATGTACACGTCAACGGAAAAAAAATGAGCACAAAGTACAAAATATAAAAGCATGAGACCAACTGTAGAAGATACAAAGCATACACAAATTGTGCAGTTGACAAGGAATGCCACCTAATCCCTGCTTAATTAAAGCACTGTTCTAAACTCCTGTTCAGGGAGTGAGGAGTGTGGGACGACTGATGTATGAAGAAAATATCAGGCAGCGTGGCTAATCTCAAAGACTTTGGCGCTTTCGAGCTACATAAATCAGAGCGACTTTTTGAATAGCCTCATAAAACACAAAATCATTGCCATTCCACTCACGACGTTCAGATTCTTCCTACAGCATACAGATCATTAGGAAACTTCTAAGCAATCAAGTAATGTGGGGCTGATGAAATTACTCAATCAATGCATGGGCTGAGAGAAGCAGCATAATACAGAATTGCACAGTTTTGACATGGTAACCCTGCCCCTTTCTCTTTTATATAAGGGTAAGGAAAATTACAGTGGAGTCGATTCATTTCAACATTTTCACAAGAGTGCTTAATGTAGTCTTTCTGAACTGCCAGTTCCTATTTATAATAGCAGGGCAGCAGAAATGTACGGGCTATAAGCACCCCTACCAACGTTTAAAATATGATATAGGGAAATGTTTATTTTTAAATGTGCACATTTACATACACACAGACCTGCTCTAATGATCAAAAGAAGCAGCTATAATCATTCAGAAGACAGAAATATGAAAAAGCCTATCACAGATAAATACCAGTCACCATACCTCTCCCACCGCCATCACCAAGTCGTTAATCTCTACTCACTAAATTGTAACATTTTCTGACATTGTCTAAGAGATGGCCGATAACATAATTCGATACAGAAAACATCCCTTCACAGGAAACACGTCAAGTAATACATAGGCAAGCAAGACTGTTAGTGCATTATACTGAAAAAGTAAGTGCTGTTAGAAGAAGGGTATGCACAGGTAACATGTTATTTCTTACGACCATCTGCCCCTCCCAAACATGGGAAAATATTTTCCACTTGAGTATCTTAACACTGTCAAAGGAGAGAAGGATAATGCATTTATTTTGTTTGTTGCCTAAGACATCAGTACTACCTCTGATAGTATTTCTTTTCCCCTGAACTGAGCATTTTGTTTTCTTCTTTGGCTTTAAGAATTCTTCTGTAGTTAATTCGTTCATAGAGTACCCTACTACTGCTTTTTGTAACTCCTATAAATAAATAGTTTATTATGCTTAAATATTTTATACATAAGTTTACTCAGTACACGTGGAAGAAACCAAAAGGGGGTCGGAACAGCCAGGTTACAAAATACAGCGGTGTTAATAGGGGCCAAATTTTCATCTGTGAGCTGTACAAGTTGGAATATTTAGCTGTCTACCCATTTAGTGTTAAATTAGTTCTAGTTTCAGGTCCTTTATTTTCCGTGTATTCATTCTAACAGATTTAAAGCTCTGTGTAACAATTACCAGTTTGCCATTTTCATGGCAACATAAACCAGTCTATAAAAAGAGGTAATCCCCTTGTCAACTGTACTAATTGTCTCTCAAGACAAATTAATCGTGTGAGAAGCAACTACTTGGCTATTTTTTTTTTTTGCTTTCAATGAAGATTTACTGCGTTGATGCATCTAATCACTAACAGCATTATAGAAAACATCAGTGGTAAGATGGGTTGCGTTCATCATATATAGACAAGTGAAACAAACAAAATTGTCATTAACGTGAAGAGAGAAAGGCTACCGTCTCCCTTGATGCTAGTGCAAAGGCATACAGCTCGCCCAGCAACGCTCCGTTAGCCAGGAGGATGGGAGACGGGGGATTGCAAAGGAACTCCTCATCGGCTACACAGTCAAAATTTCCCCCCAAATCCTAAGACTTGATCGGCTTGTTACAAGCTCCTAAGAAAACAATCGTAAGACGTAACCGTCTCCTAGTGTCGCTTTAACAGTCTACAACCGGGAAGAATTAAAAAGAAGTCATTCTCCCTTTAAAAGGAGGGCATAAAGCGCTGCCTCCCCTGTGCAGTATTCGATGCTCCAGTCGCACGCAGCTATAAGGACTGACCCCTATAAAGTTGCGGTACCTAAGGGAAGCGGTAGCCCGTGGGCTCCGGGGTGGGGGGGCTACACGAAGGGCTGGCGCATCGGTGCCCAAATATCGGTGTCCTGCAGGAAAGCTCTTGACGGCCGGGCTTTCCAAACGCTCTTCGCACTTCCCCCTTCACAGAAACCCGCTACGGATCCCCACGACAGGCACCGGCAGACATGTTTATAAATCCAACTCCGCGGAGA
>NW_008825271.1:1443576-1461086 GCF_000699105.1 Pygoscelis adeliae
CTGCCAAGAGGGGAAGGTTGCAAAGGAGAGCTGGAAAAGTGTCCAGCAGCACCAGCAGACGCAGCACCCCCTTACCGATGTGAATGATTGAATCTGCAATCGCCGCTTTCCAGGTTCGAGTCCAACAGACGGACACGACCAGGATGAGGGAGAAAACTTCCATCTCCTCCGGAGGTCCAGGCTTTGTAACAACAGATCTCTTCGCCAAACGGTGCCACCGCGGAGGATAGCGCGGCGCAGGAAACCTAAGAGTTTGAGGTGCCGCCGGCGGAGCGTGTAAATCCCGGTGGCTGGCGCACAGCCGCGGCTGGGCAGAGAGCGAGCCCGGGGCTCCGAGCGCCTCTCTCCTCGGCGAAACCCCGCGTCACTTCGGGGGGCTCCTGGGCAGCACCAGAGTTGCTGGGAGCGCCGGCACCAAATCCATCCAGCCCGGGCGCCGCCGCGGGCAGCAGACGCCTCTGCTGGTCAGACAATCCCCATCCTTCCGCCGGGTCCAGGGATCCGCTCGGTCCCGGCTGCTGCACGGCAACTTCCAACCCACACCACGCACACGCTCGCACACACGCAGACACGCGCACACACAAGCACACACACAAACCCTCTTGGCCAGAGAAGCCCCAGGAGCCCGCAGCAGATAGCTCGCCTTCAGCGAGGGAGGAGGAGCGGGCAGCCGGGAGAGCAGGCGATCCCGCTTCCAGCAGCCAGATTCCTGCAGGAAAAGCCCCCCCGGAGGCCAAAAAACAAAGTGAACTTCAAGGTAATGCAGATAGTAATGCAGAGATTTCCCCCCACCCTTCGCTTAAAAAAATTGCTTCCCACAACTGGAGGGAAAAAAAAAAAAAATCTGCGATTCAAGCCCAGCGTGCTGTCTCTGTCGCGCAAGGTAGTGGTTGGACAGGGCAGGAGCGAGAGGAGGAATGCCCGGAGCAAGGCAGAGGAAAGCAGATGATGGTCTGCAGGTTGCTTTTGGAGCTTGCTTTGCTGGTGGGATGCAGAGCGAGCTGGCAGCTCCAGCACCAGCCAGCACGTTGCCTAGAAATGGATCACCTAGGAGAAGGAGAGAGCGCGAGAGAGAAGTGCTATCAGCCGGAGAGGGAGAAACAGCGAGAGCGCTTCTCTCTAATAACCACCTCCTCCCCCTATCTGCAATACAAGGGAGAAACAGAATAGAGCTCTCATCTCCCTTGAAATCTTCAGCTGGGACTAAGGAAGAGACATAGGCAGGAGTGCATACAGCCTAAAAATACATTAGGGGGAGGGACAGGGGAGGGGGGAGAAGATCTTTTCGAAGTGTTATGCTCAGCTTAAAAAAAAAAAAAAACAAAAAAAAAACCACCAAACCACACACACACCCCATTTCTTTAACCTTGTAACTCCACCGCAGGTATCAAGTTCAAAGCTAGATGGGCGCTTTTGCTTCTCGGTCTTTGACAACTGAGTCAGGGACATTGCTTGAAGGGGAAAAGAAAAAAAAAAAAAGAAAAAAATCAGGGACACCTGGCCTCAAGGGGAAAATGAAGACCTAAAAATCTATTAATATGACACTAATTATCTGTGTTCTTGATGGAATTCTCACAATTCTTTAAAGCAACGAATTGGCTTTTTTCTTTGTCTCTCTTTAGGTAGTGGAGAAATTTCTATGGGAAAACATTTAGAGCACACTTTTCATGCTCAGGGTACTACGAATTCATTAACTGATTAATCCTCAGACTTCTCATGCTGTAGTTAAATACATTATCCCCATAACACAGATACAGAATTGCACAGAGAGGTTAAGTATGTTCCTATAAACTAGTCTAAATCTCTGCTTTATGTCTTACTACACTTTCTTCTGACTTCGACTTTTCTAGTCACACTAGAGACAGGACGCAGAATTCAAAGAATTGCTCCAACATAGTGGTTATAACCTAAATTCACATAAGCCATTGATAAGACCTGGTAGTCCTTTTAGAAGTCTAAATAGAGTTTGATCGACCCCTTTTCTTCAGAAAATAACCTTTTTTGAAGGTATCTCCTTAGTTATAGCACTTAGATTAAGTTTATCATATCTGACTTGCATATTTCTCCTGACTTGCATACGTCTCCTTTCACCCATGGGGACTAGTTAGCAAGCACACTTGTATACCTACGAAATTTAAGGATTTAGTTCAGAGGAAGAAATAAGATTTTTAAGAAAAGACAAACGAAATCAGTGTAAAGGAGCAAGATAACTGAATCTATTAAAAAAACACCAGCGGCAATTTCTACTTTGCTTAGGTCCACACTGGCAGGTGAGTACTTCCCTAAAAATGGTAACATTCAAAAGACTTCAAGAGCCAGATCTAAAGAACAAGGCAGGGCTCATCTTTTCACTGGCTAGAATGGGCTTTCTCCCAGAGAAAGAAGAAGAGCTGTAACAAATCACAACTAAAATTGACTTTAAGAGACAAAAGAAAAGGTACGTAAAGAGAACAAAAGATGAGTAGTGTGAAGCAAAAGTCTCACAAATTACGTCACTCACATGCTGCATTTGTCCATATCCTCTGTGCAAGTCACAGATCTGTTATCGATAACAGCAAACAGTAAAAAAGGCTTTTTTTCTATAAATGACAGTTTATGCACAGTATCAGTGAGTGTAATAGGCATTAATTTTACAAGTAATAAATTCTGATTCATCTGAGAAACTTTTGGAGCTGCTTGAGTCATTATTACTTCTCCACAAAAGAACAGAGTTCACAAGAAATGTTAATTCGCTTCTTTGGGGGGCATGTCAGAGCAGTACTCTTTAATAATGTACAACGCACAGCATGCAGAATAGGAAGTGTAATGGAAACCTTTGGAAAATTATAACTTCTTAATCCTCAGTTTAGATAATACTAAGAATTTTGAGGCCTTATCTAGAAACCAGCTATCCTTACTGACTCTATGAAGCATCCAGTACCCTGAATTTGCCACACTAAATGGAAATTTTCACTTAAGTCTGTAGACATACTTAACAGGACGGGAGGCACATCCAAGAGTTTGTAGCTCACAAATACCCCCTAACTAATAAAAAATGCTTTTGGAATGTAGCACTGAATAATAATTCCAGTGGTAAAGAACACTACCTGAAAATTTGAGAGGAATGAGACTGAAGTAAATTTAAAAAGTGAATTCAAATAAACTTACTTTAAATAATGAACACATTATTCACTTAATATGCATCCACCACAGAGATAAAATAATTTGCACTTCCTCACTTTCATTCTCTCCAATTCTTATTCATTAAAAACAAAAACTGGTGTCATCCATTTAAATAGACTGAAAAATCTTATGCTGTGTGGTTAGTTCAGAGAAAAATGTTGAAAAAGGATAACGGTCTTCCCTATTCAATATATGCTAAACATTTACAGAAAGTTGAAGTTAGGGAAAAAAAAGAATTCCAGAACAGGAGTTACTGATACCGTGAAAATATTATCCTAAAAAAAAAAAAGAAAAAAAGCCTGCTAATCAGACCTGGGTGAATGCAGGTCTCTAATAAGCCATGAGACCATTCTCAGGACTTCAGTGATTGCTGCCTCAGGCACTTCAAAAAATTGTCCCACAGGTTTCAGCCATGCTGCTCTTCCTTCACTACAGTTTCCCTCCCAAAACATCCTCAGTCACATCAACATCACTTCAGCTCCACCATTAGCATCAATGGGAGAAGCACCACCATCGACCAACCAATGTTTCTAACAACAGGGAGTGGTTGTCTTCTTTCCAGTAGTCTAACTAAAATGTGGTTAATGGTTGATGTACCTTATGTTTCCACTGATCAGCTATTACAGTGTTGCACATTAATGCAACCCCTAGAGGAGCAGCAAAGAAAGGACGTTCTTGGAAAACAGATGCAGCAGGGTGAAAAAAGTATCCGTCTAATGTTTATTTCCTCACTCCCACACATAACACTCTGCTACCTTTACCAAGTCAGCTTGGGACCTGAGCTTCTATCTACAGAGGAAAGATAGGTAAATACAGAAGTCTCACAGGCCTTTCACTCATCTAAAGCCTTATTTTTGACAGTGCTATGCCCCTTTTCTCATCTGGTTGGTGATACAAACAGATCTGACCATGCAGAGGTCAACTTTTGACTTGTTTAATTCTAAATCCCAGGAGATCCTTTGGGTATTTGAAGAAATTAACATAGTGATAAAACAGTCTTGCTTACAGCCTTCAGTGTTGGGAGATAAACAGAATAGCTAAGCCTTATAAATGACAGTCTTAAATTACAGAGCAAGTATTTACCATTCCCACACATGAGCATTAAATATGCCTTTTGCACATTAAAATTTAATATTTTATATTCAAGTGTATTGCTTAAACTTACAAAAAGTTTAGATGAAATGAAACTGGATTACACCCTAGGTTAGTCCACCAGTCCATTTGCTCCAACACCTTTTTCATGAAGGCCCGTAAGTTATTACTTCAATGGAAAAAAAACCCAGTATGCATCCGTCCCACTGTTCTGTGCTGTGCACAGTGATAAAGGGAGATAGGAGAAATTCCTTCCTGACCCTCCTAAGCCATCACCTCCTATCTTGAAGTTTGATATTCAGCTAAACTTTTCATCTTAACTTGCATAGTTACAAATCTTAACAGTCACACAGTTATCCTAAAAATAAATAAAAAAGGGAAAAAAAAAAAAACCAACCAGCAGCATTCAAGTTGGTGACCTTCTGTAGCAGTGAATTCCAGCAGTGCCAATTGGCTGTGAAAAATAACATTTCTTTTACTTGGTTCTAATTTACTGCCCTCTCTTTTGTAAGACAGTTCAATATTATTGCATTAAGGGATGGGATTAAGAACAACTGATCATCTGTTACAGGAGAGAACCATCAAGCACAAATACGTAACAGTCATACCCAAATTGTTATTGATGCCATCTGAACATGTGAGAAAGGCCAAGAAGGCCCACCTACTATCGCTAAGTTTGGTTTCTATTTCTGGACTTTTAATATTATTTGTTTTCATTTCCACTGCAGCTTCTTCGAGTCTTTGTGGGTCGTTTTTTAAATGAATGCTCCTGACAGGGGAAAACTAACAGTAATTCTGTGAATCTCCATATTTCTTTGATGGCTATACGGAAGCATGTGCTTTTTTTCTCTCTTCAGACTATATTTGGAAGTTCTGATTTGTCACCGTATAGTGACATTATAGATGAAACACAGGACCCTGTAGCACTCAGTACTACAATTCTCGAAAGATAAGCAGATTCGGCAACCAGATCAGCATAGGCAGCTCCCTGCAGAGAGCCATTTCGGTGGGCGCAGGATCTTCTCCATAAGGATGCCATTCCCAGATCATATCCTAATTTACATGTGATGAGGCAAAAAAAGTTATCATTAATATTAATTTAATTCTTGTTACTTGTGATTATTATGAGGTAGGCTGTGAGAAGATCTGCCTAACTTTAAAACTTGGTGTACTCAAGGCTGGCCAGATAAGTATTTCATGATAGTAAGACAACCAGCCATGGGCCTCCACCCCTTAATTTATGTAGGACAACTTGTTCCATTTGACAATGCTATTTCAATCTAACTAACACTGAGTTTCCCGCATTTTAAAAACACAAACTGACAAATATCCCTCACCTTGCATTGCTATTTTTTTTTTTAAATAAATGCATTCTTAAAGTGCTGATATAAAGCAACTGACTGACAGACCCATCAAGAGACCATGTGCCACAAGCAAATGTTCCTCTGCCACTGAGCTGGTGCCCAGACTCTCAGGGAAAGCTGCTAGATCTGTGAGATTACTTCAGTTGACGTGTCTACTCAGTCTTTGCTTTACCTGGCATAGCTTCAAACAAGAAGTCATCTGGGAGGGCTTCAGTTAAGCGGACATCTGTCCATTAGGAAATAGACTTGCTTCAGTGACATGCCAAATAACCTTTAAATGAAAGCTTTAGCCTACTGCCAACTTTAAGGTTGTTCTCTGTATTATGAAAGAGGTCCAGGTTAATAGGACCATTTGAATTCTAAGTAGCGGCCCAGACATTGACTCCATCTGTCCTGTCACACTTTCAGTGAAACATGCGCTCTTGGGCCTCTGTCACCACTTCTGAATAATGGGGATAATTTTGCCTTTACTTACTGGAATAGTTTGAGGACTAAATTAGTTCATTTTTTCAAATGCAAAGTATTATATCCTTTTTCCAATTTCCTTCATTCTGTTTCTCCATAGCTTGAACATGTGAACATGTGCATATCTGCAAGAGTGTGTGTGTATGTGCCCATGCAGATAGATAAATAGATAGAAAGTATTTCATTTGGCTGTTATACAAATAAACAGAACATTAAATATTTACTGCATTTCAACAGACAGTGCATCTTATGGCCTTGAATATCTTATCACAAAGGAACAAATACCAAACCAGAATCAAGAGTTATTCTACTGGGCAGAAGAAATAAAAAAAAATTTGTGCAGTACATCACAAGAATTTCAAAGCTTTTTGCTTTTTTAAAACTACATTGTTATTGAGTTTACTTGAGAGCTTGTGTCTTATCCTTTAGCCTCACTACACAAAACTCAGAAAGTGATTATGAAGTAAAGTCAACCCTTAGAACAACCAATGTTATCAGAGTGAATTAGCAGGGACTGCTACTGAGGTAGATTTATTTTGCCTCCCTTTGAACTTGCGTTAGAGATCTCCTGTTGTCTGAGCCATCCTGTTACGTACCTCGTTTAGAAGCTGTTATGTTACTGGAGGGAGGACACAGTGCCGAATAGCAGTAAGACTTCTTGGGCATGATCTGAACAGAAAAAAAAACTTGAGAAAACAAAACAGAAGGAAAAATGGTGTCAAGTCATTCATTTCATTGGCACAGGAGAGAATGCCATGCTCTGAGATATATAGATATGTAACATCTTTTCAATCTTACCTAGAGAATAAATTCTCCCTTCTCTTGCTTCATCAGCCCAGTAAGTACTAAGTATCAAGCCAAATTCTTCTAATGCCAAATCCTTCTCTGTCCATATAAGCACCCAGCTAGTCACCCTCCACCTCTGAGGATCTCTCTCAGACTCCCTCTTATTCACCACTTTGCAGAGCTGTTTTCTCCTCAAGGACTTTCCTGGTTCCTCCTGAAGATGCCTTACTGTACCTCAACACTGTACAGTTTCACTCTTCTCTCTTGCTGGCACTTCATGTCTTTCTAATATTCCTCCTCCTATTATTCACCACATTTCACAATCATGACTCTTGCTGCTATCTTCCCTTTACCCTTTCTTTCCTTTCACTTCAACAGCTGTAGAAGGGTGAAAGAGATGCAAGGCACTTTCTGCCCAAGCCACCTCACAATTATGCCAGGTGAAAAGCAAGTCACAAATGGTGGAGAAAGCCGGTAGGGGAAGCAAGAGAAGCAGGGGATATGCTGACACCTGCAGCCACAGCTACAATTTCTAACTATGGATCTTCTATTGGTAACAGGAGAGAAGTCACTTCAGCAAGTGCTCAGTCAGGTCTAAGAGCTTGGGTAGGGTATGAATGACACATAAAGACAGCGCTCTTAGCAATTGGTAAAAGATGTGTATGTTTTCTGTCTGATGTCTATCCATCTCACTCCCAGCTCCTCTGCTGATAACCGTTAATGACTTTTGGCTCAGTCTAGCCATAGGTTCAGGCTACAATATAACTAGAACAAGGGCTGCTTACGTTCTGTGGAGAAGCCACCAAGCTAATTACACCAGTCACTGGGGAAGGTGTGCACAGAGGAGAAGTCATCAGGAAGGCTGGAAAACTAGCTTTGAGAACATGACACGTAGTGGAGGGGAATCTGTAAGAAAAGCTTTGATGAAAGACAGACAGCAGAGCGGTGGCAGAGCGCGGTGAAGTCACAGTTCAGATCCAAGTAGCTCTTCATGTAGCCTTTTAGTGTTACGCTGAAGGACTCAAACTATTCTGGATAGTATATGGAATGAAAGAGCCAACCAAGAACAACCCATTTTAACTGATCTCATTCTACATCTTCACTGCTGCTGAGAAGAGAGGAGGGAGTTTCAACTGTGACGGTAAAAGAAAGGCCAGTCAGAAGTCATCACTGAACCAGAAATGCCACATGCTGTCTGTTTGCTTCATATCATGCAAGACCAGAATCAGCTCAGTCTTTACTACTGCAGGTGGTGGAAGAGATAGTTGGAAAAGCTTAGTATTGGAAAACAGAATTATTGTTGCTCTGTGAGCCCATGGTTCAAGCAGGGGAAAATCCGGCACGTTAGATTCTTTTACCTATTTGGAAAAGTTAGCAGGCAGCCTCTTAAATTTGGTGGTTTAACAAAAGTGACTCAATTATTTGTGAAAGACAAATAGTGAAGGCATTGCTAGTTATTTAACACTGTAGTTATGCTGGCACCTGCAAAGCTGTACATATTTTTCTATTGCATCTTTATTTAGTAGTAATCATTAGTGTTATATTGGGACTTCTAGCAAGACTAAGATTTCATTGTGGCAGATACAGCACAAAATGCATAGCAAAATAGTCCTCACCACAAATACACTACACACTGATTACACAAGAAAAACAAGAGTCAGGAAGGGAAACAAGAAAGTCAAGTGTGTTCCCAAGGTCGTATGTCATAAAATCCGAAGCAGAATTTGGATTTCCCAAGTTGCAGTACAGGGAAACTCCCCACCAAAACTATGCACTCTCTTTCCTGGGCGCATCTGAACACCATCTAGTCTCTTTCGAGCAGAGGCAGCACCATGAGAAAAATTACTTTTACCTGTGAACTTGCACAGGTTTTTTAGTATCAGCATCCCAGAAACGTTTGATAAGTTTTTATAACACAAAATTTGAACTATGGTGTGTGCTACTTTCTGTGCGCTGGCTTTTAAAAAAAAAAAACTCTCAGTATGAAATAAAGCTCATGTCTTGCCTAAGATTTGCTGTCCAGTATAATTATTGGTGCTAGGTTTCTCCAACAAACAAGAAGTTAACTGAACCAAATGAAGACCCAGGTAGAGAAAGATGACTGCTAAATTTGAGAACTGTATAAATCACTAGTCTTTATTTGAAGATTCAAATAATTCTCCATGCCAGAAGGCACTAATTGGTCATTACATAACTGGATATTAGTATGTCTAGTAGTCTCTGAAAGAGTTCATATGTCCTTCATCTATGAGAGAAATATGTTTCCATATCTAAGACTCTCTATCCGTTCTTTATGACGCACATTTTTACACTGTTATTTTCAGTAAGAATTCCTCACCTTTCCTTCATTCCTTTCTCCCCAAAAGAAATACTAAATCAAGGTAGCTGAAATAACCTATTTGAAATTTCTTGCTTTGATGCATTAAACATAAAATTTCCTTCTCTCTGTGTTTTCATCATAACAAACAGCATCATTATAGTTGACATTTACCTTATTCCACAGTATTTCTGTCATAAATTAAGAAAGAACCATTAGATCTGATGACATGGCAAGGAAGAAAGTACCTAACTAACATGATAAATTATTTGTGGTGATTTTTAAGATAATTCAATTTTGTCTGTACAGTACCTAAAATTAAAATAAACAACCTATTTTTCTCAGTTGGACCTGGCTTCTGCAAGGTCTTACTTCTTACTTTTCATGTAATATTTACCCTGTATAATGATCCCAGCAGGACTGGAAAGGCCACACAACTCTGAAGTGCTACTATTTCAATGAAGGCCAGTCAGAAAGACTTCATTTCAAAGAGCCTCTCAAAAACATACAATTCTAATAAAACCCTACAATAGATGGAAAAAAAGAAACACAAAGTAAAATTATCTTCCTATTATGACCTACTTTTCATTGATGCCTACTTCATTTGCTTAGAATTACTAAAAAGTGAATTTTGAAAAGAAAAAAGATGCATTTTCTATTTTGACTAGTTAAACATTTTCGTCACATTAGTGAAGTCATGCTGATAAATTGAAACAATTTCTATTAGCATGACTGTAAAATGTGTTTTGGATGACTCCAGATATTGAATGTTCCTGCATCATCCCTGTCACACACACACAAAAATTCTACACTATTTATATTACAAGATTTCCAACTGTTACTGTTCTCCGTGTTCTTTAATCTCTTTTCACTTTTCCTCTTTAATGTTTACTTTTCTATTCTGTCTCTTTTTCATCAGCTTAAGTCACAAAAAATAAGCAAATGGTCAGCATACATTTAGATGACCAGTGAAATATAAGATATTTCTGAGCACCTACCTGTTGGCTGAAAAGCTGAGAATAATTTCACCACCGGGGACGATGACAGAGTGTCCCATTCTGTTGTCCTTTGCCTTTCAAGTCTGTGGTGTATTCTGAAAAGGCAAGTGGTAACAATAATTTAGCTCTTTTAAGTGTTACTTGCACTGAATACTTTCTACATCCCAGTAATTAAGAGCATAACCACCCTCCCCCCAAAAGTTGCTCCATAAAGCCTCATTTTAATCTTCAGAAAATAAAATATCGACAGTAATATCGTCAAAGTGTAGTGAATGGCTCAATAATACTCAGTACTTCTATTGGTCATTTGGCTATGGAAAAAGGGGAAGGTGTTCAATAACCAGAATGCTTGCATATGTACACTATAACAACAACATCCTTTGAATGCTTAGCAGGGTCTGAAAGAAAAAGCTGAGCACTTTATGCACCTTAAAAAAAAAACCCACCTTCTAATTACTTTATTAGACAATTCTCCAAGTAGTGTAACACTGCAAATGCATATGAATTATTCTTGTAGATAAGTAGTTACATCTTTTATGACCCTCCTTACGCGTACAAATCTGAATGGACTTCTACAGACACGAGCTACTTATTTGAAAAGCTGTAAACCATTTAGCCTGAATATCTGTGGCCTGATAGCATACTTCTCTTGGGTATCAAAGAGTTATTCAGGTTCAGTAAGTCCTGCTTCACTGAAGGTCTGCTGTAAATACCGTGTTATTATTTCCCACTTTTACTCTTTTTCACATATACAGACATGGTGACACATTTATGCAAATACATAGAGTTTTGGCCCTTTAATATACATTACTCCTCAAGTAGTTGCAGGGAAGCATAGTGGAATTGCTTAAGGAGCAAAGGACAGCTGATAATGGTATGCACATCAGACTGTGGCCCTTGACTTGTCCAAGTTAATTGATGAGCTGCAGTTCCAGATTTTAAACTGCCACTATTGCAAAGTGAATTTCATAGTGACACAGGAAGCACCCTGTGAGGGGTAAACAATAATTGCATTAAATCACATTTAAAACATTTTTGACAGGTGACACTTGGCACGAACTGGAAAGCAGGAAATCACCTCAGGGGTTTAAAACTCCCAACGTATCCAGAAACTTGTGTTAGCATCAAGACTTGGTTACCTGACTCCCTTTCAAATCCGTTAAAGTCTCAACTAAATCAAGGCTAGACACATCTGCTCAACTCTGCTTCAGAGAGTTTCAGTGAAATCAGAGGCTTTTCCCATATACAGAAAGCTGAACACACAAATAAAAGTTTGAAGGACTGGAGTTTAATGGCATACTATTTGTCTATCAGTTCTCTATCACATTTTTTTTACTGCTGTTCTTAAGAAAATGAAGCCTAAAAATCAATAAGCCATAGGAACTGCCATGTCTCCTTTTTGGCTGTCAGAGTTAAATGGGGAAAAAAAAAATATATATATATGTACTTTAGTAGATGACAGAGCATAAGCAACTTTAATAAACACATTGTCAGAGGGATTCTTCTACCCCTAACTTTAAACGAAATGACCAGGCACAATACGGAGTAGAAGTCTGATTTCAGTCTCACTACAAACAGAAAGCAAACAGCTGCTCATTTGTAAAAGAAAGTGACTTTGCTTTTGCAAGGCTATCAAACTTGGACTTGAACTTGAATATAATCATGAAAAGGGTTACACAGATGAAGTCCAGCAGGCAACACTGAATTAAAAAATTAAGTAATGAATTAAGCACTTTAGACTAATTAGCTCTGTCTTCTATCAAGCTAGGTATAAAATGAGAATTATTTCAGTATAAAAAAAATCAGACTTTTAGTAGAATGAAGTGAGACCTGAATTTTTGGGTCTACTCAGGGGAGCAGAAATAAGGGAATGACCTCCCCTATTTGCCAGAAAGCCACTTTTAGAGAAAGAGAGGGGGAAAGAGGGAGGGGAAGAGAAGTCTCTAGGGACTTATCATAAAAGCATCCAGACGAAGCAAAACTATTTTCGTAGGTAGTGATACAATGTTTTTCCAGCATTTTTGACTAAGGGGGAAAAAACCACCCTCAATATTTCCTCCTTCTTCTGGACAATCTTTTGTTATCTAGACCCATGTATAAAACAACACAGGGCTGTGGATAAAGACTGAAGCAGGAGGGCAATCTTAGAAACCCTATGGGAAATAATACCAAACCAACTGACTGGATGTGAATTTTGAATCCCAGGCTCAGTTTCCTGTGGTATACAAAGCAATACAAAGGGACTCATCCAAGAACGGTGTACATTTGAATAGGTAGTTGGAGTTTTGCCATCAATTTAATTTTTCTTTTTTTTAAAAAAAAAAAAGGAAAAATAATACAAAACCTGCAAGTTGAAACAAAACCTTTGCATGATACATTGCTATCCAAAAAAGCCCCCAACCATACAAAAAACCCAGAAGAAGCAGTATCATCACAGATTAAGCTCTAAGGCAGCACAGTGGCTGGAACCTGAATCTCAGTACATCAGGTGAGTCCCTGAATTATTAGGCTATAAACAAGGTCTGGCTGATTGGTGCTCAGAGCTCTCAGGTCCATGGTTCCCTGAGAGGGGACCTGGCCAGAACAGAAACATTTGCCTTCCCTAGATAACCAAATCACTGGCAGGACAGAGGCTTTCGTACACACCTAGGACTAGAGCCTGACAGAGCAACGGTGAATATGCAGCGCTAGGAGCTCAGAAGTACTCCTTGGTACAGCAATTTAAACAATGCACCTGAGCTGCTCCTGACAGAGCTGTCCCACTTTCTATAAATAATGCTCCAGCTAAGGGAGATTGATTCTCTGCTGGCCATTCTCACATATGATTTAATTTGGACCTTCTACTTTTGCAGTAAATGGCCCTGTCCATAGAAGTAGCAGTTATTCTGAGATGCCTTTTTTCTTTCTCCCCCCCTTTTTTTTTGTTGAGGATGCACTTGGTAAGATTTAAGATTAATTACGGCAAGGACACAGATTTAAAAACTTTTAAAACATCTGTGAAATAGATTGTTTGTATTACATACCAAATCCATGTATATTATAAACGGCTCCACATTTTTTTATTTTTTTTTAAGGTGTTACACAGAAGTTGCCATAGCAGAGTGAGCCAGTGGCACTGAAATTGTTTTGTGATTTCAACTTTGGTTTTAAAAGTGCTGAGGGACATAAGGCAAAAGACAAAGATGTGCACCCATATTTGTTTAAAAAATAAAAAATTAAAAAAAAGGAAATGAAAGACTATGAGATGAAAGCATCAAAATATATATATTCAGCTGGTCTTTATAAGAGTTTGCAGTAAAAGTCAGTACAAGTAGAAAAGCCCATCCCCAACTTGACACATCCCCAGCAGGTCATAACCATTCAAAGGAAAGCCAGCGTATAATACACAGACTTCTTCCTGAATTCCAGCCTAATATCAAAGTGACTACCCTTTGTTTCAGCTCCTTTTAGTACATCTAGAGGAGGGACAAGAACAATTTATGAGAGGGAAACTGCCAGGGAGACAAAGAAACAGGGTCAGTGTTTAGCAGCAAGTAACACTCCCCATTACTCTTGGCCGTTTGTACATTTTTCACCCCTTGGTAGAAGTCAGTCTGAAAAATCTTTAGAGAGAAAAAGCTAGAGAATGATGCCATGGGCAGAGCTAATGCTGTGCTATGAAAAAAAGTTAAAAACTATTAATAAAGGTTAAGTGTTAATGATACACAACAGCTGTCAGGCAACTTTTGGTTGTTTGATTTTTAAGCAAAATAATTTTTTGCATATGCATCCTCATGCAACTGAGCCTCCCCACATACATTTCCAAAACATGCATCTTAGCCTCAAAGAAAGGGGGAAAAGAACCCCTCCAAAACTTTTCATCTGGTTAGTGACATTTATGATACCACTTAGACTATCACACAGGAAACCTTTAGCTCTCCAGTTTTCAGGGAAACGCTCTGCTTGATGATTTCTAATGGGCAGTTCTAGTCCACATCGTCTCAGAGTTACTGACACATACTGTATGTGAAAACTATCTGTGTCAAATAAGATTCCGTGCTATTTATAACAGTGCTGGCTCAGCTGTCTTTTTATCATAATGGTACATAACAGACAACACAGTGATGTAGAAGACATGGTAAGTTGCTTCGTTGAGTTTTGTCTGTGTAATTAGGAAACTTCAAGTATGTTCACATACGTTCACATAATTTGCTTTCCAAGTATGTCATGTTTCATAATTTGATTGTGGAACAGAGTTAAAAAGGAGGCAAAAAAGTGCCTATAGTTGATAGGCAAATATCCACATATATTTACCTCCAAATCAGTATGCACTTTGAATTTAAATTTACATGTATACGGATACTGCACTTCTGAGAGTAGATCTTTGGTTTCTTTAAAAAGAAAACTTATTCCCAAAGTTTAGGGTACTAGCACTGAACCTTAGAAAACTTCTGAAGTTAAGATAACTTTACCTGCATTGTTTTCAGATACAATATATAATATAAACACAATGTGTTAATGGCTTTGAATTTACCTGGGGTAGTTCTGTTTATGTTGAGGTAGCTTTCAGTTCTTGCTAAAAGTTCCGTTAATACTCGTTTTCTTTCTATGCTCGATGCCTTGGATATTTATATGACAAAGTGTTATACTGTCTTGCTAGAGAACCGAGCAAAGCCCATTTCCTTTATAGCGGAAAACCTTCAAGTTCCTTGAAAGACACAATGGTTTTGAGACTCCGTCAAAACCTCCCAAACAAAACTTCTAAAAGTCAAAAATGTGCTTATATCATTTTGAACTAAATAAGCTACCAAAAAGACAAAAGAGCAAAGCTACAGCCCATTATACAGCCCTCTCAATATTTCAATAACTTCCATTTACTTTCAATAAGGCATGTAAATGTTAGTTTTATTGCATATCTTACATACCCCCCAAATAGTAAAGAAAAATGTCAGATAAAGCTGGGAGCATTAATATTTCACAAGTCAATAAACAATTTTAAAATTTTAACTTTACATATATATACACACACAAATGTATATAAAATATATACACACACATATAATATTTATATGCACACATACTTCAGCAACCAAACATATTTTCTTTGAAGTCTGGTTTGTTTTCACTGTATGAAACATGTCTTAATGTGATCTGCCATGCAAGGCAAGATTCAAAGTTTTACATTAAACATTCATGAATTCCTAGAAACATTAGGGTTTTTATTTGAGCTGCAGACTTAAACTACTCCTCTTCAGAGGATCAACCAACTATTTTCATTAATCAGCACAATTAGAATGATGGTAGTTAAAAATCCAGAACTCCAGATCTGTACCCTGGAAAGGTGTACAGTATATACTGAAAGGTGATGGGATACCCCTGAAGTATTTCATTTCTCTGAAAGAAGTGTCTTATCTCAGCTGTTCTTCCATAACGTGGAAGTTAATGATCATTGTAATATGCGATAATAAATGTACAACATCAATCAAACCCCATTTAGAAAAAGTATAACTTCCGCTCCTGGTCTCTTTTTCTCAACCCAGGAATTTTCCTGAAGGCTTTCCCTCTCATTAGATTAAAATGTACTGAGTTCATCTTATACTTACTTCAGTGCTCACGCTCATAATTTTGACTGAAACACAAATATACTCTGGTCAACAGCAAATGAGCATCAAGGTGATGAATCATAGGTCCACAAATCTTTGAGATCGCTTTTAAAAGAGAGTTGGGAAAAAGAACAAGCTAATTTGATGAAAACAATAAAAACCAGTGTTGTGTATCAATTTATTTTTTCCTTTTAAATGTAATGGTGATAGGTACATATCGATCATCCCTTATCATAAATAAGATCTGCTCAATGAGATCTAACAGATTTATTTTTATGTATTCTTTAGATTTGTCTTTTATGTCTAGCAATGCTACTTTGATCACCAAGAATACTTATAAGTAGGTATGGGACACTGACAATTATGAGGATCTGTATTTTGCTAATGTAATACTCTGCTGACATTTTAACAACTTATCTAAATACATCAGACTGTTTCCACATCATTTGTTCACTTTCAGACATTCTGATTTCTTTCAGCTGATGTATTCATTTCACTCAAAGCTGTCAACCTGTGGTGTTCCTTGAGTGCATAAAATTTCTTTAGTAATTGGAGCATGTGTTTTTACTTTCCATTTTTTAAACATGTACTTTGAAAACTTACTCCTTCTCACCTGGCATTCACTTAGTCTCAGGAAGGTGTATGTCTAAACTTTGTGCTTTCTCCAAATATTAATTCCATGCCTGATTAAAACTTCTCAAGTTGCCACAGTCAGTCAACATTTTCAATAGATTTGCCAGCAAAGGAATTTCCTCCTTAACTGCCTCATTCCTACAGAGTTTGGAAAATACCTGATCTTTTTAGACAGATCTGAATAATCTGAAGTGTTAACATACAGAGTCACATTGTAGGTTCATGATATTCTCCGGTAGAACTGAGGGGTTGTGAAACTCTTGCTAGGGAAGCAGAGCAGAGTTTTGCTTTAAAAAGACAGTACTTCTCCAAGACATCCCAAGCTTCCCTGAGCAGTTTTCATTTCTGTACATAGGGCCCAAGCTCATCTTAATTTTTGTCCAAGATGTTTCTTTGCAGAGTCTCTCCTAAATATCCAACAGATGGTTCAGAAAGGCGAACAGCAGTCACAAGAGCTCAGATAGCTTCACCAGCTTCTCTTACTACTTCCTCATTCCTCTCAGTTATAGTTTCCTTTTTCTAATCCTCACATTAGACCTCAGATATCCCATGTTCACCCTTCTTCTAATGTATTTATGTCGATTTTTTAATTGTTCCCCACTATTCTTTCAGATGAAAAAAGTTGACTTTTCTTTTTTTGTCTTGTGTTTTTGTGTCTGTCTGACTATACACACACTTAACAAACATTTCTTAAATGCTTTGAAAATTACATGAGAATATTGGTTTTGACATATCTGAAGGTTTGACTTCTATTAGCTAGGACAAAATGTACTTGCTATTAATTTGTTAATCATTGTTATTGCATCTGTGAGCTCAAACTATGGATCTGGCTTTCACTTGCACTGATGCTATACACTCAACATGGGAAACACCAGTATAAGACCTAGTAAATCAGTACATTTTTAGCACACATTGTAAATAAGAATATAAAATAAAACTGGTTAGACTGGTTTCTAACCACTATCTTCTCTTAATTGTGGCCAAAAAACAAATGTCCACTTTCTCTAAATAGTGCAAGAAGTAGAAAATACAAGAAATGAGGCAATCAATATTTTCAGAAGATTGCCTCTGAACTTCCAAAAATCTAAGGTCCAGAGATTTCCTATGCCTT
>NW_008825271.1:1461109-1466223 GCF_000699105.1 Pygoscelis adeliae
ATTCAGTTTAAAAATAAAGTCTGAAATAAAGCATGGGTTTAGCAGTTTTTCCAACTTTTATGCAATAAATTCGGCTAGTCTTTGTAATTTGCACTCCATTATGTAAAACAATAGTGAATTTTTAATCATTTTCTATAGAGATAGATTTGCTTAGTCAAAATTTACTATAAGCAAATTTTACAGCTCTCGCTTCTTTTGCCAGACACTGACAGTTGTTTGTTTCTCATGAACTCCACCGATTTCTCCAATTTGCCTCTCCGTCTACAGTCAATTTTTTGTCATCTAGTGTCAGAACAAGACTGAGCACTTTTAATTGCGCAGCATGTCACATTTCAAATTGCCATGACACCAGGGTAGGACTCAACTATACGCTCTCTTCTCACATATACCTGAATCAGCTACACTTTTCTCTACTTTTTACTTCCACCATCACATGACAAAGATGTCAAACAAAGCACATTTTAGAAGTTAAGGAATAAATACATGCAAATTCTACACATTTTCCTTTCTTAAAATGTCTTCAAATTATTTTTTCTCTGAAATATGAATAGTTTTTCTCCTTCCCCATACTGTATATGTATGTACTGTTGAACTTTAAGTGTGAACAGTGATGATTATTTTAGGTTCATGATCTATATCACTTTTCAAGGGATCATTACCCATGGTTGATGGTTTTGGAAAGAACACATGCTTTATCAACTAGTACAGATTCAAACTAAGTTAGAATGTGATCAAGATATTTTCAAGGTATTTTCAGCACTCTGAGTTTCTTTATGTCACATTAGAAACAAAGAAACAAAAATCCCCAACCAAAACCACTGTTCCTATGAAACTGTACAACTTCCCTGGGAAAAAGAGAGAAAAAAACCTGAAACTAATCTGACCAGATTCATAGAAACAGGAAAAATAAGTACTCCAAAAAATTTACTTCAGTTTGTCCACTTTAGACCAGTGTATATAAGAACAGCCCACTGAAGCCTAGTGGCTTCGAATCATTCGGCTACCACAATTATTAACTGTATAATTAGCTTAGGGCAATACAGTTCAGTTCAGTAAGGCAATACAGTCAGCGCTGCAACTCGCATTAAAGCAGTAAGGCTTGCATTTATAAACAGGTGCATCTTAGTACCTTGAATCTCAGCTCTCTGGTATATTTACTTTGTGTTACAAAGTAGTATTTCAGCCTAGTACTTAGCTCTATCTAAATAGATGACAGTATGATCCATGTTCATGGGACCCATGAACAGTTAGGTCCACTGATGCTGTATTAAATTATTTGACTAATGCTTCAATCAACAGAGTATCTAGTAAGGCTTTGCCGTAATCACTAGGACATAGAAGTTATAGAATTTTTTTTTTTTTAGTTATTCTCGGTTTCACTTCCTATGGCAGGAACATCAATTTACATGGAAATTAGAACATTTCAGATCTCACCAGTCTATTTGTCACAAATCTTCCAGGAAGAGCATCAGAGTCTGATCTTATGTGTGGTTCTTGAGAAAACGCCTTTTTGGAAACGACACTGGGAATTCCACGGGCAGGATTTTTCCACTGACTTCTCTATAAAATATTTATTATCTATAAAAACGTTAGCACTGTGAGCTCCCTGGGATCAGATGCTCCTTTCTATGAGCTTCTTCTCATAGAACACATTAACCTAAGTAAAAAAAGGACTGCAGACCCACAGGTACATCTGCAAAACCCTCTCTGACTTCAGCTCATTCACTCAGTTACACATGTACATACCTATTAGTCTTAAATAGGTCTGGATCAGCAGCCCAGGGGAATAATCCAGAAAGATTTGGGTTGTGCAGGAAAAGTTAGGGGAAACGACAGGCCTGCGGGCTTTCTCTGACTACAGACAATAAATGAAAAGGAAAGAAGTCAGTTTGACTCTTAAATCTAAGCTATGCTTGCAGGGCTGCAAGACAGATTTTATGTTACAAATGAGTAAATATCAATCAAGGAGAATAAACAAAACAAGTGAGATATCATGAACAGAGAGCCCTACAAAACAAGTATATGAATAGCCCATATTTTACCTGGAGTGACAATTTTAAAATACATACTTCTGATATCTTTCTCATCTTCTGGGAAGACCTCACTCCATAAATCTAACATTAAAATGCCTGTAGGATTTTATTTACAGTGAGCTGAAGACTATGCAAGTTCATCCAGCAGTTATATCTTTCAATGATAAAACAATGGGTCACCAAGTCCAAAGGCTTTTATTTTCATGGTTTGTGAAGGGATGTTTGAAGATTTTTTTGCTCTGTGCATTTCAGTAACAGATTCTGCTTAATAGCAGCTTAGTGGGAAACCATGTGAAAAAAAAAATCTGGGTTCTACTTTATTTAGGCTACTGGTACTTTCATATACATTGTTCTGTATTAGTAACAAGAGACGAGGATTTTCACTGGGATTTGTGCTCCTAAATCAGTGGGACATTTGAATTTCAAAACCTCAGGAAAGCACATGACTTCAATTTCTTGGTGGCTCTCATGATTGATTTTGTGTCAACCTTACAAGATCTGCTAGTAATCCTGTGCAGCGAATCCCGTCTTAGCATTACTCTATTTTTCCTCAGCTGTACAGAAACCCCCATGAACAGAGCTACATCAATAGAGACATCATCTGACAGTTAGGGTAGACCTTGGAAAAAAGGATACCTCAGTGTTCCCGAGTCAACAAAGGGCCTTTTATTCCTTGTGTACATACCTTAGAAAAACATTGTGGTCCACAAAATTTCTAAGCAGTGTAAGGGACCAGGCCCACCTGGCTGTGCTGTAAGCACAGACAATGCCCCAGGGAAAGCTCCAGAAGCCAACCACGGGGAGGGGCCCAGTGTCACTCTCCTCGACTGACTAATGTCTCAACCACTCCTGGAGCTGGGGTGAGAGAAGATTCTAGAAACCTTGGGCTGGAGCCAATAAATAGGGGCGCACGTGAGCCTCCGGGGGGACACTCTCCCCACCGACACCCCCCGTTGGCAGGTCCAACGCTGGATCCAGGATTGGTGATTTCTTTCTCTCTCTCTCTACCTCTCTCCTGCTTCCCAGCTTTCCCTTTCTCTCTCTCTTCTCCTCCCCCTTCTCGCTCTCTGTTTTGATGTTGTTAAGCAATACAAGGCCTACCTCAACGCCTCACAAAGCCGCTTAGCTTGTATTATGTATTAAGACATAGAGGGTTGATGTTTATAGAGGTGTTCGTACCATTAAAGTTGGAGTTTGTTTTTGGACCTTGAGTGTTATTTCACCTTAATCCACGCTGAGGGGATTTGCGGATCTTAGTCACTCTCCCCTTCTCCTAGGTGGGACGTGACAAGCAGATACTGCTTTCAGTGTTTGTTGTTTCATTATTTGCATTTGAGGCATTCAGTTAAGGTATCAAAGCCAGAGACAAAAATCTATGCTTCAATAAATGTATAAGCATTTATACAAAATAGGATATCTGCAATTAGAGCAATGGCATTTATCCTGCTGCTAAAAAGCACATCTCTGGGGTGGTCCACCTTTTGTTGTGTTGTGCAATACAAATATCCAAAGGTGGCACCTGCCAGAGGATTCCAGTAATTTTCACAGTAGCATTCGATAGCACCATGGGAAAAGCACCCGTTAGATTCAAAAGCTGTAGCACCCAGTCAATGACTGCATAGCCATCTAAGGAGTAGGATCCTACTTGATATTAATCACCTTGTAACTCATGACAGATTTGAATATTTTACTTTTTGGCCACGTATATAAACCATTGAATGGAGGGGACTGAACATCCCCCTTTTTCCTCCGATGATAGCTATCTAGAGGAGAGGAAGGAGCGCAACCACGTTAGGCTTAAGGAACATAAACAGGTACATGGACATGCAAGTAGAGGCCAGTGTAGTATCTTGAAAGGGATTTATACAGCAATAAGCCTTCACCTTTCCACTGCCCTCTTTCTCACAGGATGTGCACTGGGTTATCACCATAATACCATTCCTGTATGATTTGGAGGCCTCCCTCAAAATTTTTACACCTTGTTGGCAATAGTAACTCAGGGGTTTTTTTTGCAAGTCATCAGTGCTGAAAGAATTGGGGGAATAACCTCTGCAGCCCTCAATGCCCAAAGTGTGAGGGAAGCTGCTTAGTTTCATAGGTAAAAATTTTGAGGAGTCTATGAAACATATACTCAGGTTGGGTACTTCTACGCACATGAATTTACCACCTTGTGTGATTATTTGCACACCCAATTTTTCCTTCAGAAGCTGACTGAAAACAAAGCATGGGGGCTCTGAGCAACCTGATCCAGTTGAAGAGAAAGAGAAGGACTGGTGGGAGATGTGATGGTTGGAGGCCATCTTGGGCTTAGCGACCATGAAATGGTAGAATTCTCAATTCTTGGTGAAGTAAGGAGTGGGGGCAGCAAAACTGCAACCATGGACTTCCGGAGGGCGGACTTTGGCCTGTTCAGGACGCTGGTTGAAAGGGTCCCTTGGGAGACAGTCCTGAAGGGCAAAGGGGTCCAGGAAGGCTGGACGATCTTCAAGAGGGAAGTCTTAAAGGCGCAGGAGCAGGCTGTCCCCATACGCCGTAAGAAGAACAGGTGGGGAAGACGACCAGCCTGGCTGACCGGGAAGCTCTTGCTGGGACTCAGGAAAAAAAGGAGAGTTTACCACTTGTGGAAGAAGGGGCAGGCGACTCAAGAAGAGTACAGGGATCTCGTTAGGTCGTGCAGAGAGGAAATTAGAAAGACAAAAGCCCAGCTAGAACACAATCTGGATGCTGTCGTTAAAGACAACAAAAAAATGTTTTTACAAATATATTAATGACAAGAAGAGAGCCAGGGAGAATCTCCATCCTTTATTGGATGTGGGGGGGAACATTGTCACTGAGGATGAGGAAAAGGCTGAGGTACTTAATGCCTTCTTTGCCTAGTCTTTAGCAGGCAGACCAGTTATCCTCAGGGTACTCAGCCCCCTGAGCTGGAAGACAGGGACAGGGAGCAGGATGAACCCCCCATAATCCAAGAGGAAGCAGTTAACAACCTGGATGCTCACAAGTCTATGAGGCCAGATGGGATCCACCCGAGAGTGCTGAGAGAGCTGGCGGAGGAGCTAGCCAAGCCACTCTCCATCATTT
>NW_008825271.1:1467311-1491132 GCF_000699105.1 Pygoscelis adeliae
GAGGGGTCTGGAGAACAAGTCTTATGAGGAGCGGCTGAGGGAGCTGGGGTTGTTTAGCCTGGAGAAAAGGAGGCTGAGGGTAGACCTCATTGCTCTCTACAACTACCTGACAGGAGGTTGTAGCGAGGTGGGTGTTGGTCTCTTCTCCCAAGTAACAAGCGATAGGACGAGAGGAAATGGCCTCAAGTTGCACCAGGGGAGGTTTAGACTGGACGTGAGGAAAAATTTCTTTAGTGAAAGAGTGGTTAAACATTGGAACAGGCTGCCCAGGGAGGTGGTTGAGTCACCATCCCTGGAGGTATTTAAAAGAGATGTAGATGTGGTGCTTAGGGACATGGTGTAGTGGACATGGTGGTGTTGGGTTGACGGTTGGACTCGATCTTAGAGGTCTCTTCCAACCTTAATGATTCTGTGATTCTATGTTCCTGCCCACAGCAGGGGGGTTGGACTAGATGACCTTTAAAGGTCCCTACCAACCCAAACTATTCTATGATTCTATGATTCTATATCCCTGCTCATTGCGGGGGCGTCGGACTAGATGACCTTGAAAGGTCCAACCCGAACTATTCTATGATTCTATGAAAGCAGCCATCATAGCCTTTGGAATTATATGCTGGGAAAGTGTAGCCCCAAAACTTTGTGCCCATAAACAACTGAATAAAGTCCACAAGACCTGTTGGGTCCCCCTTTAAACTCCCATTCTTGTTCAGTTTTCCCTCCTGTCTCTTCTTCATCCTAAAGGGCATCCAGTAACAACTCCGTGGCAAAAATGTAGTTCAGGATATGCATCCTGGTCTCCTGCATACATTCCACATCATAGATAATATAGTCCTGCCCTCCTTCTGGATTTTAGACCACAGGCATGAACCACTGGTGCTGGTTTACATTACAGTTCTGTTCATAGCACATCTGCACTTCCAGCTTTCATATTCATAATGTTTTTCTACATATGCACTAGACAGATAATCACAGTCAAACAATCAATTTCTTTTTTAACAGCTAGGGTATTGTGCCTCCCCAGACCTGCACAGCAGCCTGCAGCTGGGGCACCTTATCCTTGTCCCCAAGTTAACTGCACGGCCATGAGACAAGCAGAGCTGGCAAATACTTTCTTGACATCCTTAACACCATAATAATGTTAATCATGTAAAAGGAGGAAACAGTGCTTGGAATACCTGACTGTCCTCGGGCTTAAAAATCTCCCAACCCTTTTTCCCCCTCCAATACGAAGACGATGCATAAATTAACATGTAACGGATCCGCAGACAAGGGAATTCGCTCAGTATGACCTTCCTGTGCACAGACCAATGCTGTTTGTAACATAGCTCTTTTGCTGTGCATCTGTGAGATCCCTCAATGCAGTAACTGCTGCGAGACTTCCAGCAAAACAGCGATTGTCACTGTTATTTTAATCAATTAAATTTTTGTCTGTAATTTTGGGATGGGGGATAGAGTGCCCCCAACCGCTTTTATAGTAATGATAGCCAGGCAGAAAGTCCAATCAAAACATAATTCTCTCTTACTTTGCAGGAGAGTACTGACCCAGTCTAAAAATTTCACCGCATTCATAACGTTTAAATTAATAGCAGGAGAATATAGAGTCACACAAACTGACAGTTTCAAGATGGAGCTGAGTGTAATCACCATGTTCAAACAGGTGGCATAAATGATCAAAAATTTGCTCCACACCCTGAACAAATGTTTCATAAGTTTCACATAGTGATACCAGGTTTTAATTAACAAATCTGTATTCTTCTAGCCCCAAACCTCTGGATCAGCCATTCCCACCACCGAACATGCTCCATGAAAGCCATGGGATGGTCTGAACAGTAGCACTCTGTTCTCGCACAGGGCAACACTCAACAGCTGTCAAAAAAAGCCCAGACTAAATATTTAGAAGTCTGAAATCTTAAGTAAAGAGGAGAGAAAGAATGAGAATTGGTTGTACAATGACTCTTCCAACAGAAAAACCGGAAATGCAGCTAATATAGCAGTTCTGCAATCACGAGAGAAAGTGTTTCTGTCCTCAGATACAGCACCCAGACTTGTACAATTACAACAGCTGCAGGAAAATGCTTTATGCTTCTGGAACAGATCTCTGCTACTCTGCAGAGATTATTTATAAAGAGTCTGGTCATTTCTGGGATCTGCTAGAAGCCTAAATAGGTCATAATCTGAACAATTTAGCTGGTGAAATCTAAGCTGAAAGTCCAGTGCAGATTTACTAGAGTTCAACCTAAAAGAGAGGGGAAAAAAAAGCCCCAAAAAATTGTGTTTCCTGATAATATACTATTGCACTTCAATATAAAGGCTGTACTTACACTGTTGCTTGTTTTGTCTCTTGCAGTGACTAATCAGAATAGTTTAGGTTGGAAGGGACCTCTGGAGGTCATCTGCTCCAACCTGCTTCTTGAAACTAGGCTAATGGCTTATTATTTCTATATATTTTAAGTGTTACTTAAGGCTGTAAGCGAGTGAACAGTAGAAGGCAGTGGCAGAGACCTGCCTTTTCTTAAGAAACACATCCCTCATTTTATCAGTATTCATAGATGAAATATTCTACTGAACTGGAACAATAGACCATAGAGACATAGTGTTTCTATTTCATAGAACTACACATTTCTCTTTACTCCCATTGAAACTAAAAGCAATCCTTATGTCCTGCTTTACATACGAGAATGGATACAGGCCAATGTGAAAGTAAGGTGATCTCTACACAGAAGAAAGGTGGCCTCTACTTGTAACCATCCCCATGTGGAATGGGGATTCCATTTTTAATTTGCAGTCCAATATATTTTCATCTCAATTTCCCTCTATTTCTTCTGTCATTTAAAGAAAAGAAACCAAGATCTGCTTCATCTTATGCTTCTCGACACAGTGGAATATCGGGATTTATTTTCACCATGTAGGAAAATGGAGTCTGGTGTCTGAAATATGACAGTGTCTTAAACAGTTCTACTCATGTCTGCTCAAACTATGCTGATGGCCTAGTTAATTAGAAGTTTCATCCTCAGCTTATGGGGCTGAATGACCCATTGCTTAAAAAAAAAAAGTAGATATTTCTCTGCAGTTTGATAAGTTCTCTTAGCAAGTCTTCCTGCAGCTCATTTTTTTTGTAAATGATGGAGAGAAAGTTACCATTGGTGTCTTAGGTTAATATGGTGCATTACCCTGGGTAACTGCAGAAAAAAAATAGTAGTTTTAGTATTAAAAGATTTTTTTAAAATTATCATTTTATTAGAAAACAACATTTACCAACACCTCATATCTCAAGTTTCCTGTTTGCTGCCCTATTAATTGAAGGAATGGCACTGTTTATTCAGGCCATGCAAGTAAATGAGAATCCTCCTCTTAACTACAGTAGGCTTCAGTCCAAACACTATTTAAAAGGCATTTCAGACAGAGAATTGACATCATTTAAAAGACACAACTAGCTACCCACTCAACAGTGCACTATGTTACATACTGTCTCCCACTGTTTTAAAAAATAACAAAAAATAATCAAGAAATACACACTACACACACGAACACCCAGACACAAAAAGGAGAAGGGAGGACAAAATACACCAGGCAAATTTGTTCCATCACTGGTGACTCCGGTATTCTACATAGGCAGTGAGTAAAGCTAAGAGCTGCTTTCTGCAGGACTTCTGTAGAGGGAATGTTTCTCACAAGGGAATTAAACAAAAATGAAGTCACAATGCCACAGGGTTTTGTTGGTTGTAATGGAGCAAAGATTACTTCACAGACTTACATAATAGAGTAAATAGTCTTTTGAGAAAAAGACTGTCTGCTGACATAAAAGACTGGCTGACATAATTGCATAATTAGGATTCCACTGAAATGAGGGGAAAACACACATTTAAACTATCAGAATCTACTACCAAGTAGAGCTTTTTTCCTTTTGTATAGTAAAATAATTATATAAGTGAAGTTCTTGCCTTAAGGATGATACTGAGATGCTCTTCAAATGAGCTTGCAAGTGAGTAATAGCCAAAGCAAAATGACTTCAAGGGGTCAAGAACCACCCTGTCTCCCACCAACATAAATGCTAAAAGCTTAAAATGGAGAAAGCCTTAGCTAATGTGGTCTCTTTGTAATAAACCTGTCTATGTAAAGAAAATTGACTAAGTGCTCCTCTAAAGTGCAAAGGGGAGGGGACAGCAACCCCCATATCATATAGGGAAATTTGTTACTGTTGCGTTTTGTGGCCAGGTTGTTGGCAGATGCTATCAATTTAAGTGTTTCACAAACGAAATTATTCCCAATGATTTCTCTCACTCAGTATTGTTAAAGAAAAGTAGTAAAAAATGGAGGTGATTGAGTATACTGGCCTACTACTTGAATGAATACTAGTTCTGTGTTTATTTCAATATGTCACAGAGCACCAAGAAAGATACTAAAAAGCTCTGAATATCAAACTGAAAAATTATTCATGTTTTCAAGAAAATTCTGTATATCAAAGGCCTGCATTGTTAACTGCTGCAGCCTCACTAAGGAAATAGTTCTACCTGCCAAATCAGAATCTGCATTTCCATCTAAGACCCTCTTCAAGTTTCTGAATACCTGTCTGCTACAGAAATTGCACTACATCTTTTTTCTACGGTATTGTCTTCCCTCAGAGGATTTTTTCCAGAAAACATTAGTTAGAATTAGAATTGCAAGCGTCAGACACACTCAAATCCATTGTGTTTTAAGGCTAAAACCTGTTGAGTTCAGTGAGATTTGTGGCTGCTCATCTATTTGTGGAATCAGGTCTTTAAACACAAGGGTCATGTCTACTCCTCAAACTACAATATTTTAATTATATTATGTATTATTATTTCATGCAAAACACTAGTAAATTAGTTTATGAAGGTTACAGGTATTAAATTATTTTCTATATTAAGTTACTCCATTTACTGTCTTTTTCAGTGCTTCCTTTCTTGAGAAATTATTTTATTCTGTACGCTTGCAAGGGGAGAAATCTTAATTTTACTTCTGTTCTCTGTCAGTAATAATAATACTTAAGTTACATGATTAAGCATCCCCCATAGTATTTCAGGTATTATTTTCATTCTTTTCTGCTTTAGGTGCTTCCTCATAATTCTCCAGTAGGCCTTTATGGATAGACAAATAGGGTAAGCTATCTTCTGGCTAGGGTATATATTCCAATTCAGTCAGCAATCATTGGTATACCTGTTCACTTCAGCTTTCAAAATACATGTATTCCCAAATAACCTTTTAAATTGTAAAGCTAGCTCAACTGCAGATTCAGGTATCGTGTCAGATGTTTCTCTCTCATTTTACATTGCTATAATTAACATTTGGCTTGTTGAATAGGAATTGCTTGTTGGGTTTTTTTATACTATAAACAATATGAAGATACTCTGTTGCCATAAACTGTAGTTAATCACATGAGAAGATGAGTGTCTATATTAGACATAGCTATATGGTACTATAAACACAATTTGAAAACACATACATGTCCTGATATACACATGCAATAGGTAGAGTTAACGCGGAGCATGGAATATTAACTTGATCATTTCCTGCCATCTAGATACTTTCCTTAACCATATAATTTTTAGCTTAAAATGACAGCATAAAATTAGCATTATTTGTGTTTTGGAAACAAGATTTTTTGGCACATTCCAATTAAATGTATCATCACTGGAGCATTCACTTGACAGATTATAAACTACTGCTCATTATAAGTTACGTTGTTTCAGAGCTATAATTGCTGGAAAAGTTTTAATGTATTTTCGTTTGTTTTGAAGTACAGAAGCAATATTTCAATAGTTTCCTTGGATTCTAAAGTGACTTTGCTTGAAAGGGCTGATCAAAAGTTATCTACCCAAAATGAAACTATTCAGAAAGTTTTCAGTTCTGATTAGAGGGAATTAAAACAAAACCTCAATTATACTGAATGCCACAGCTCTCAGATAACCAGATTTTGGGTTATCTTGATTTTGATTGCCCACGTACCTTCTATATTCTGTAACAGAAAGAGACAAATAATCTATTGCTGCACAATCCTGTGCAGAACTTAAACTGCCAAGTTTTTCAAAGCAGAAATTTTCATTTTTATATGTATGTGCATATTATTTTTTAAGCTTTGTAAGAAAAAGAAAAAAGCAAAGAAGGAAAACATGTTCAGAGTAAGTGAGAGGGATCACCCCAAAATGTGGTCTTCTAATTTTTTTTTTTTAATGATGATGACATGGGACTCACGCCATTAAGAATATTGTTCAGTTACCAATCAGAAAGAATCAGATTGTTATTCTCCAGCTACATACATTGTGATAATTCTGCAAGTTACAGTCTGCAACTTTGAAATGGAAATGAAACTTTGAAATTTATTTCTAAGACAAAGGCTGCAATGAATTATCCCTTTTTTTTTTTTTTAACTTGACTAATTAGCTTCACTTCCCCTGAGTCCCTCTTTAGTAGTTTCTTTTAACTTCAATGTCACCCTTTCATGATGACACCACCGATGCACATACAAACCCATTATCACAAGTAGGCTCTTGTTTCAATGATTAGTACAAAGAAAGAGAGGGAATAAACAAACAGGACTATGAGCTTGACAGGTATAATAAATGAGAAGAGTCTTAAAAAATAGGAATTATATCTGCCAGCAGAGATCAATCCTAAAACTTTTTAACATTAGGACTTGGAATATAAATATCTTATCTTTACCTTTCTGGTACATGAGAAGAACTTCTATTTACATGAATATATTTGCTATACATCGCACTGAAAGTGACAGAAAATTATTCTTTTGTACTTTGACTAGAATAGTACTGCATGCTGTCCTAATCTAGCAACATTTTTTTTTTCCTATTATTACCTTTCCAAATGCTCAGTAGTTTCTTTCATATACATTTATTGTGTTCCCTTATCTATGCAGATCCTTTTCTACAAAGTATATATCTAATTTATATTTAGGGCTTTCCCTCTCAAAATGTATTTTGATGAGGAAATGTCTTAAAGTTTCAGAAACTAACATATGCTTTTGTAACCACTGGAGTTAATTGTTGCTATGAATTTTTCTTCTATTTGGTGAAATTAACATATTTTCTACACCTAAATGGGCTATGAAAAGACCATGGTATACAGTAATTTGGTATTTCCAAATACACAAACAAAAAATTCTACAAAAATAACAATTCCATCCGATTAATCAGTAAGAACTGGTAATTTATTTGCTTATTTCTTTGCTCTCCAACTATTTGGGATCTATTATTAACCTATTGGATGTGTCATTTTAATCACACACTATTTCTGTATTTCGAGAGGCTGACCTAACTTCACACAGGTGGCTGGGACTACTGTTTTAATGCAAACTACCCTGTGAACAGAGAAAAATTAGACTGCCTCAGTTTTTTTAACTCCATGTTTGCCCAAGAGGGACAAAGCAGAAATAATTTCTTCTTATCCATGGAAAGACCTGCCTACCTCCTGCTGTGAGCAGGGACTGAAGTCAGATTTTCTTCTGCTTTCCATTCACCCCTAATTTTTATTTACTCTCAGTCAGGAAGCTGGAAAATTAGAAGAGGCTTTCTACGATTTGGCTAGAGTCACAGAGGTGGCTGGGATAAGCCAAGGGCCTACTCCTTCACACTACTCTTTACGTCTGAACAGGAGCAGAGATAGTCTGTCCTTAACCATTAAAGGTATTCTACCCGCAGCCTCAATTTTCATATTTTAGAAGCAGTGTTCCTGGCAAAATATTATCCTCACTGAAATTAGTAAAAAGCAAATGGCCATAATGCATGGACAGGAAGCAAAATATTTGGAAGCAATTCAAACATCCAAAAATAAGGATTTTTTCCTTTGCCATTTCTCACATTCCAGCTAAAAATTCAGTTCAGTGCTGCTCATTCAGCTGAAGGCCTGATCCAAATTTTTAATCAGCCACTAAGACTATTTCAGCTGTACTAGAATTTGTGTTGGTCACTAGTGACTTAAAATGCTGAGTCAGGATTATTGTGCCTTATATTTTTAGACTTAAGCAGGATGAAGCTGTAAATCAGATGCAGGGTTTTTTAGGTTTGAAAGGAATTCACAACTCCTGTACAACGCCAAGGACAAGAGGAGCGTTTGAATTTTCAGAATGAAACTGGATGCCTTTCTGTAAGTTAGGCATGATTCAAATAATAAAAAAAAACACCAACAACTGTGTGTTAAGCAGTTGTAACAGGGCAAAATGAGGAAATGACTTGTAATATAAGAGCTAAAACCTAATTGCAGCTTATGTCTCAAAATGCACCATGTTGCTATTGTGTTATCAGTATCTTCAGTTTTTCCCATCCTGCTCAGGCTTCTGGTTCGTCCATTCAACCTGTCACCTCTGAGCACTGCCTCCTCCGCTGTGCTGGTTCAGGATTTTGCATAGCTCAAGTCTGCGAGATGAGCACCTATCTTCAAGTGGGAGCCTGCTGCTCCTTAAACAAAGTAACCCAAAGAAATCCCACTGGCATAAAAATGGTCTTCAGGAAATCAGACAACAGGAGAAATAACGGAGGACTGGTAAAAGGAAGATGTGCTAACCAGTGATTGAAACAGGACACACAGCTCTTTATGTTTTAGCAAGAGTAATCAGGCATATAGTAAGGAAGACAGTATGTGAACATGTGGGAGTAAACGTGTGAAAACCAATAAACAGCGTGGGTTTGTTGAAAATCTAGTAGGTCATGCCGAAAGAATCTAATAGCTGGCTTATGCATATGTTTATTTCTGATTTTACTTTAAAACAGGAGCAGTAGATACTGAAAACTGAGTTGGGTTTGGATTGGACCACGAGAGCATTACAGGGTAAAAATATAGTACCATATCATAGTGGCATTACCTTATGCAATGCACAATGGGATTCAAGTGTAATGCAATGTAACATGCTCTAACCATTGTGTAGCACTGCATATGTTTCAGTGAGCAATACACCCTTAAAAAAAAAAAAAAGACAGCAAACCAACAAATAAATGTTATTTTGGCAAAGATTAATAATGCCCTAATGAAATCCACACTTACTGCATCTACTACCTTCTCTTATCTGCATGATCAACTAATTACTGAATGTAAAACACGGAAGTTTGTTTGGCATGGCTCAGTAGAAACGTCATAAACTCATGTTGTCTATCATTTAGACCATTTTTCATTCTGAATTTTTACATGCTGCCATGTACAGAAATGGCTATAGTCACCAGGAAAGTATAATTGCTCACCCAGCATACAGCTCATTTACCTTGAGATGTAGTGATAAAGAATAGTGCATCCAACTGAAACCACAAAATAAGTTGTAAGCAGTTAGACTCTAAAGAAGGTATCTGAAATCTTCCACGACTACAGCGTTTTGATGAAAAATTCTTGATTCCTTCTATTTTTAGAAGCAGTGAATACCTCAAGATTACCTCTCAGTAAAAAGTCAGTATCAGAAAGTTGCACATTATTTGGGGAATTTTATCCCATAGCACATGGTCAGAAAAATGCATCTTTAGCAGCACATTTGTCTGAGTAATTTTTTTTTTTTTTTTAATACACAAGCATTAAACAGAACTACTCTGCTTTGCTTGGTTTTATCAAACAAGGTATAGGAACTTAGATTTGCACAAGAGTGCATAGTCCATTGCCTTTAAAAATACTAAAATGATTCACAGAACTACACCCAACTAGACTGAGACAAAGAAAAACACTTAATGAAGTAAATACAACTAGAATGCTACTGTAGTGAAGTGTTAGTGTAGTGTTACAGGAACAAAACCATCTATTTTTGGAATTATAAAGCAATTATGTATACAAAGAAACTATTGAAGCTATTGCTTCAAGTATTTACTGATTGTATTGCATGGTCTCCTACACCTACACATCTCCTACATGGCCTCCAACAATACACTAGGTATTGTTTGTGCTTTCTGGAGAATGCTGAAAAGCATACAAAAATATTTTTCAAGATTGCCACCAAGTACAGTATAACATAATATATCCTATAGCTAAAAATGTAAATTTTAAAGCAAAAATGTCAATCCAAGAATAATCAAGCACTGTAAATTGTATGTATGTATCTCTGACGTTTAATCCAACTTCATGAGAAAAAAAAATGAAAGCTCATACCATGTTAGCACAAGGAAAATCTAGGAGAGTCCCACTGATGTATGTTATTTTAAGTTTTTTCCCACACTCAAAGGCATGCTGTATATAGTATACTTATGAACATATAGGTATCCCTCGTCTCAGCTGTTTTAAAAGGAGCACTCTGAGTAACATGGGAGAGAGAACCCGAATGAGATTTACCAATCCCATTAAAATGTATGCTAAAGGTCCTATTAACTAACATGTACTTTAACCTTCAAGTATAGGCCCCCAACACTGGTGAATTTCATAGGTACTATGGAGTTCTGCACTGAATTTTCTTCAGAAGTGGGGTGTTTGATTATCTCAGAGAAAGCATATACAGTAATAAAATACATATTACGATTCAGGTGGAACATTCCTTCCTGCTATGACAACCATCAGTTCCTAATTTAACACTAAGTTTGTAGTTGCATCAAAGTTAACAGGTAGCAACAATTTGTTCTGTCCAGAAAACAAATTTGACAGAGATTAAATGTCAAAGCTGATGGAGCAAACTGAACCCCTAAGAACAAATATAGGACAGAACTGTGGGGAAAAAAGTCATCTTTACCAGAATATTTCAAGTTAACTGACTAAGGAAAAAAACCAAACCAAACCAAACAAAAAACAGGCAGACTGCTAAAAGTATTTCAGGTGACAATGTTACCCAAGTGACTAAATACACCTCTTATTTAATGTTAACATGACACATGAGAAGGTGTGGAGCTAAGCTCTCAGTGCTTTTGTTTTACATATAATACAATAAAAGTAGGACATAATAAAAGGCAATCAGACTAATCTGCCTAAAATATGACCAATAAACAAAACCCTCAAAATTCAGTCACTTAAGACACAAGCTTCACACCATGGAACAATATTTTCTATTTATTGCATTTTCAATAATTCCTGAAACCAGAGAAAAGAGGTTTCTTCTTGTGTCCTGCAGATTAATTCCTTGTACCAAGGAGAGAGCTGTGAGAACTATCTCCAGCAGAGAGCATATGACCAGGCTCCCTGGCCTTCAAATGAAGGGGGCAGCAGCCTCAGTTCTTTACCAACTCTGCTATTGACACAGTGGCTTTGCAAGAAAAACAGCTTCTGGAAGAGGGAAATTCAATACCATTTAAGGGTCTGTAAATTCCTAGTGAATTCTGCTTGTGGTTCAATGCCTACTCAGTGCAGGATTGAACCTCAGGATTACCAGTGTGGTTTACGTATAGTCCGAAATAACACTCTCCAGATGGAAGTTGGATGAAAGTTAGAAAAGTAAAAAAGTTACATAAACAACCCCTCCCAAAACACACACACAACCAAACACCACACCTCAAACCCCCTTTCTTGTGTGAATAACAATCACTGTAGATACAAAAGCATCAACTGCAACAGAAGACGCTCCTTAATGGTAACTAAATGACAATTGAAATAAGGCATGTGACTATCCTACTGTAACCTACAATTCCTCATTAACCCTTCCAGTCATTCTACAGAAACATAGAATCATAGAATCATTAAGGTTGGAAGAGACCTACAAGATCATCGAGTCCAACCGTCAACCCAACCCACCATGCCCACTAAACCATGTCCCTAAGCGCCTCATCTACCCGTCTTTTAAATACTTCCAGGGATGGGGACTCAACCACTTCCCTGGGCAGCCTGTTCCAATGTTTAACCACTCTTTCAGTAAAGAAATTTTTCCTTACACCCAATCTAAACCTCCCCTGGCACAACTGGAGGCCATTTCCTCTCGTCCTTTCGCCAGTTATTTGGGAGAAGAGACCAACACACACCTCGCTACAACCTCCTTTTAGGTAGTTGTAGAGAGCAATGAGGTCTCCCCTCAGCCTCCTTTTCTCCAGGCTAAACAACCCCAGCTCCCTCAGCCGCTCCTCATAAGGCTTGTGCTCCAGACCCCTCACCAGCCTCGTTGCCCTTCTCTGGACACGTTCCAACATCTCCACATCCTTCTTGTAGTGAGGGGCCCAAAACTGAACACAGTATTCGAGGTGCGGCCTCACCAGTGCCGAGTACAGGGGCACTATCACTTCCCTAAACATTGGAGAAAACTGGAGAGAACACCAGCTAAATATAAGAAATTTCTTACGACAGAAAACAATTTTCCCAGTTTTCCCTGATTTTCCCAGATTCTGAGACAAACATCTTTGATAGCCAGTGTTATCTCCTCCTCTTTCCTTTCACTGATAAGTTAGCTCTCGTTATGATCAACATCTGTAAGACAGTACCTTATGCAAGTATTTACACAAACATATGATCTCTTTTCTTTGCAATTAGAATATTACCTACCAGTTTCTGAACCACTCCCAAAGAGTTGTCCTGAAACTGATAAGTATTATATTTGAAACAGAACTGCTCTGAATACATCTCATTGAACATTTATCTATAATGTAAAAGGGAAAAGATGGATGTAAAACAGATAATTTACCACAGGCACACAGGAAAGCTCTTTGACAATGTGACCTTCCTAAAGCATTCACTGACATACACTACAAATAACAGAAATACATTACTTTTTTCAACGGAGAATAAGAAAAAAAAATTGAAGCATTTAATAAAAACAAATTATCAGTTGCAAATGTGCCGCACATAATACAGCTTTCAATCTGTCAACACTCAGAGGCATCACACACAAATTCAAGGGCAGATGCACCAAAGACCAAGACAGCTCTTAAACTTCCTTCCCTCTTTGTCCCTTTATAATTCTGAGAGTATTTACTTTATGAGACCTGAGAGCCAATACAACTGTGATCATTGCACAAAGATATTCACCTGTTAAGTGGATAGGTATCTTTGAAGGGCAACTTACAGGAGAGACATCTATCTTCATCAAATTTTGCTTCAGAAACTGTTTCTAAAAAGACAGCTCCTTCACCTCTGAGCTTTCACTTGAGCTTTCATCAACTTTCATGAAAGTTAAGCAACTGGGGGCAAATTACCCCACAGTGTGTCTTATTTAATCTGACCTTTTAAATGGTTGAGGCTTTTCTAGCTGCATTTGGTATTTTTGTGTCTTTGAGTGACCTTTTTTTTTTTTCTGAACCAGCTTTTCTTTTCTAGCGCCTGTTATACATTTTATGAAACTACATAAAACAGTCTAGAGAGAAGAGCAGGGAGGCAGGTCACAGAAATAAAAATCAACAGCACAAAGTTAACCCTTGACATTTGACTAAAGATTCAGCTACCTTGTCTAACTTAGTAAAGAATTGTATCTAGGCAAGGTTTGTAAGTGTGAACTGAAACGTAACAGGCAACCATGGATTCATGTAATTGTGGATTTAGGATATGCTGGAAAAAGATGGGAACAAAAGGCAACATGGTATAGCGTAAGAAAGCATTCATTTGAAGAGAGAGGTTAGAAACATAGCAGAACCTTAAAAGTGAGTAGCATTTATTCCCATTAGGAATTGGAAAAGATTAGTTTTTATCTTTTTACATGCTATGATCAGGACATGGATACTATGTCTAAATGTTTGTTGTCATGTTTTTATTAAGTAGGATTTAAGCTTGAGAGAATATACCTACTGTACTACACCAGCAGCACTTTCTCATTTAAAAACATTTTTACTTACGCAACAAAAAGAAAAGATCACATAAAAATAAGAAAATCTGGAAGTGAACAGGGAGGGGGTCCTGCTGACCATTTCACTGCCCTATAATCCTTCAAGTGTCTCTCATCCCAACAGATTAAATACGTGTCCATAGTATACAGGTGAATGGCAGTAGGCTTCCCCTGATAAACCCTATCACAAGCAGGGAACAATTTATTTGATTAAAATTCTAGGGCAAAAGAAGAGACAAGCTCTTTATCAGATTTTGCAAGAAAGACCAACTTGTCTATACATTCCTCAAAGACAGATGAGTAAATAAAATCTGCCACCTGGCATTTACAGATAAGACAGCGCATTTCATTCAGTGAGAAAACATTTAATATTTGATTCAATATAGACAAAGATTGCCTTTAGCTCTTGAGAAATGATATAAATCAGACTTCATTACAGTCCTTACAAGCATATTTAAGAGTTTGTATTATGGATCTCCAGAAAGTGTTGCTTCTCTCCAATATCCCAGTAGCAATACTGGTGGTGGCACCTTCAGAGAACTCCAGCTTGCAAGTCAGACACAGGACAAATACAGGCCTGTACCACTGAAATGCCTATTTAAACAGAGGGATGGGATGCTGTGGGCCAAGTGAAGTGTTTTAAAAGAAACCTTCCCCAAACTTTAAATTCAGTTGCTGCAAGAGAGTTTCCTATCACCACTTGCAGAACTAAAGCTTTGTCTCTCTACCAGTTTCCTGAACTTGTATTCTTTGGAGATCTCTCAAAGTACATGGAAACCAAGGTGGGACAAATTAAAGAGAGTGAGTACCTTCTCTCCTCTTAACTGGTAGACAAAGGTGGCTCTCCTCTCCACACGAATGGTTCAAATACAAGTGCCAGTACCACTGGGAAGGCACATGTGCCTCCCGAGCTTTTATGCTATAGATAAGAAATGCAGGATTAGGCTCTCCAGCTAACTGTCCCTAAGCACATATCTGTGAGGGAGATATTTCTGTCTACGTTATTCACTCCACACCAAAAAAACCTTAGCTAAATACTTAAGTAGCTTGCTAAAAGTTTTCTGAGAAGCATAGAATAGCATTTCTGCAGGAGTGTAGTTACAAGGACAGACAAAACTATCAAGTTATATCTAGACATAATAATGTTTTGATATAAAATATTTATACACCACTTGTTTTGATCCCCCCCCTTTATTTTTTTTGCATAAGCTCTTCTGCATACACACTGTTCAATGAAAACCCTCCAGAAAATAGATACTTATTCTATAGGTACATTTATTCCAAGGTGGAAAACTCCATTTAAACTTTCTCAGAAAACACATAAGAACCCAAGATGAATAAGAAACACCTATTAAAAAAACCCATTAAAGGTGAGGAAGCAGCAGCAGATCTATTTGTTTTGCTGGCTAGATGGATACCAACAACATCTAAAGGAATTAAGAATCCCATAAAAGAAGAGTTAAAACCTCAAGGAAAACAATTACCTGCATTATAGTAATTGGTAATTCTGTCAGTTAGAGGCTTGCGTTTGGTGGATACAATAAGTGGTAATTTTGGTAACCCGCAATTCATTACCATAAGCACGCAAGAGAAAAACTCAATTCCCAGGCTGGTATAATGGAAATTACGGCAGAGATTTATAACTATCCCAGATTTACAACAGTCCCAGATTGTTAGCCAAGGTCTGAGAGAGAGAATAACCTAAGCATTGCATAATCTATCTTTGTAGAGACAGGTGTGGGCTCACTCTAGCATAATGAGTCCAAACATACAGCAGTTGACATAATGCCTGAGCACTTCACAAGTAGGTGGGTGTTAGTAAGCAGTGCTGATTAACTCATCCTCTAGATAATTTTAGTTCTTTAGCATAGTGGACAAAATTTAGTGACATCAATGCACTGAAATTCAGAAGCTAATTGGCTAGATATTGTGGTCTTCATATTATGCATAGGGAAACCACCAGCAAGAGAAAGCAAAGACAGTTGTTCAAGATTACACAGCTGGCTCATGCAGAGGTGGGAGCAGAACCAATGATTAGACCCATGCTTAGCCCATCAGATCAAATGTCTGTAAGCATCTTTTGAGTTATTAGATGCTTGTAGAGCACAACTACATAACTCTGGGATTTCTCCCCATCTGCGAGTTGGGGGTGGGGGGCAACAACAGACACCTTTTACTCTGAAATGTTATCGAAGGTTTCTGAAAGGGTTTCTGAAGTTCACCTTCTTCCCCTGGAGTTTTCTCATAAAGGACAGAGAAGCGTAAGTCTTTGTGGAGCAGCCTTCTCCAGCATATTCCCTTTCCTCCTTCCCCACATGCTATTTCATGATAAAGAGCTTTTCCCTGTCACTCCCACCATTTCTTACCGATGGCATCCCAGTGTCAAACCCTCCAATTATCCAGAATAGCTGTCCTGCTGCCTCAGACCTCTACTCTGCACCAAGTAGCAAGCGACCTCTACTTCAGGTACCAAGTCTGAAACAATGAGGTGGGCAGGAGAGAAATCATCTGTTGCACCCAGGTGATCCTGATACACAATGCCAGGAGACATAAGCACTGTCATGGTTTTCAGCTTGGCCACTCTGTCTTCCCTGCAACTCTTTTGCTCCCCTGGGCCTCATCTTATATGAGGTTATTGGGAACAGAATACCTCAAATGTCTTTCTGCAAAACCCGGAAAGGAACATGCTGCTCAGGGAAAGGGTTGAGTTGCCATCCCTGGAGGTATTTAAAAGAGGTGTAGATGTGGTACTTAGGGACATGGTTTAGTGGTGGAGTTGGCAGCGCTAGGTTAATGGTTGGAATTGATCTTAAAGGTCTTTTCCAACCTAAATGATTCTATGATTCTATAAAAAGGGGTTGGGACAGGTACAGCAAAGAGCAGACATCTATGAAGAAACCAATACAGGGAAAGGCTGGGAGCTCTAAGAATCACAGCAAGCCTAAGAGCCCAGAAGTGCACTGCATAAGTCAAGCTCCTGTTCAAAGTACAGTACATTAGATATACAATGGAAGTGTCTGCCTGGGCCAGAGAGCTGAATCAATATTAAAAGGGATCAAGTAGAAAATGTCTAACTGCACTTTGAATAGCTAATTTAAGGGAGATGAATCTTATCCTTAGGGCCACATTTCGCATCATTTCTTCCTTCTGAGTAGTACATTGCTTAATCCAAAATGACTATTTGCAAAGTATATCTCTTTGCAAAATGAGCAAGGGTATTACAAGCTGACACTTAAACTATGTTTAGTTAGCCAGGGACTAGCTTTTATTGTATGCAGAACAAGCTTTGATTGTGCTGTTAGACACTACTGAATATACAAATATTAACTAGGTAGTAAATAAGCAGTCTAAGCAAGCAAAGAATCCTGAATCTAATTTGTTGCTGAGTTCTCCTGTTGACAAAATGTTGAGTAAGGGAAGAGAGACCACCCCCCACACTCCCCCAGACTTTTTGGTTTCTTATTTCTGGTAAACTTGTACAATTTAAAAATGCTGCTATATTCTTATACATACAAAAGGACACAGGACAGTTGTAAAGAGATCTTTGTTATCATGACTACAGTCTTAGTAACAGTCAAACAGTTTACAGGAGCCCGGCAATGTGAATGTTGTATAACCCCATTGGGCTGATTGCAATGCTCTGTACACTATAGTTGTAGTTAAATCACTGAATTTAGTGCTGCACAGAACATTGGATTTAATACTGAATAATGACATTGTACATAAAATTTATAGTGCAATTTACAGGTGAACTTTAAAGACCCAAATCAAGATGATATAAAAGGAAAAAAAAATATACATGTTTTATTACCTTTTATTACTTAAGAAATTGACCTATAATAGCATTAGGGCAGGCAAGGTGCAAATTACTAAAAAGATGTAATCACACCATTGCCATCTCCTAGTAGTAGCTGGATATGAATTAATACATTCATAGTCTTTAAGGCATCATTACATCATTTGATCTGATTTCCAGTATTTCACCAATTAAAATTTTGCCCATTTTCCCCATAGCATGCCAATAAGCAAGATTTGACTATCATCAACAGAACAAGAAAGAAATAATGATCTAATGCTTATTTCGGACCTCCCACATCCAAACTGAACCAGTGCTACTGCTTTCTATGACCCACTGGTTACACCTTCTATTTAAACCAGGGGCTGATACCAACTAGAATCCAAAAGGAAGGTCAGTAGGTGATGTTGTGGTTGTAGCAAGGTGAGTGGAAGAAGCCAAAATTGATCAGGATAACTGTTAATAATGAAAACAAACAAAACCAAACAAATCAACCCCCAAAACCCAACCCAAAACAAACATCAATTCCACTTGTAATAAAGATTAGACTATTTGTGGACTGTTACCAAGCCTAACTGGCAGAAAGAACATTTGGTATTAATTTGAAATCTTCAGGAAATACACAGTCCGCACTTCCCCTTGGCAGTTTGTTTCAAAGGTTAATCACTCTCGGCATAAAAATCTGTGTCTTATTTCTAATTTGAGTTTATGCATCTTCTGCTTCCAGCCATTAGTTCTTGTTATGATTCTTCTATTAGATTATAGTACATTTTATCAAGCCTGTCAATCATTTTCTATGGCTCTTTTCCACATTATCTTCAGGTTGTTGTTCCATTAATTACCAACATCAGATTATGCAGTGCAGCAGAACCAGTCTCAACATTACTTCTATTACAGAATAGTGGAGGTAAAAAAAATCACTTCTTTACTGCAAATTTTCTATCCTGCGTAAAAAATATACAGAAAACATCTGCAAAAGACCATCTCCTGGTGGCAAGACAGTAGCTACTACTCCTATATAATTTCTGTAACCTCTTTCTAAAACCTCTAGTGATATAGATTCCTCAAGCCTTCCTTCCATCTGCTTCAAAACTTCTCCTAACATGACAAAAAAAAAATCTTTAATTTATTTTATGCCATTATCTTGTGTTTGATATATAGGAGAATATGCAAAATACTTAATTCATTCTCTCACTGCAGCTAATTCGCATGTATTTGAAAATTATCACCTTGTCTCCTGTCTGTCTTCTTTATATCCCAGAATCCATTGTCTTCAAGACTTCTCCAAACCTTACAGTTTCTTAAGCTTCCTATCATTTTGTCAGTGAAATTTTCTAGACTTTATTCCCTTAGTAATGAATTCCGTGAAGCATGGTGCAAAAAGTTAGAAATGGTAATTAAGCTAAGGTTTCACCACTACTGATAAAGCAGTAGGCAAGTCTTGTTTCCTCATTTTGCTGATGATCAGCAGTTAAAGATAAGCCCAAACGTGGTGCACATTTATAATTAAGTTTTATATAAAAGTTAGACATTCAGCAATACCCATGACCAGCATGAAAACTCCATTCAGACACAGTTCTACAGATTGGTGAAAAGGTATTTTTTACATTCATTGAAGAAGTGATAGCAGATGTGAAAGGATGAATGGGCTCTATACCCACTATTGTCACATCTCACCTGGCACGAAAGCTTTATTTGCCCGAAGCAAGGAGAAAGTTCAGTCTGATACAGCCTTAGTCTTTGTGTCATATACTGCCTCTGCTTTACATATTCTTTGATGAAGGCTGTACCTTTATGTAGTTTATTCCCTTCAATAGCATTAGACTTGGGTCCTTGTCCATGTCTGGACTATCTTTATATTACTACCAATATGATCAAAAGTGGCATACCTATGAGAGCGTATGACCTATGTCATCAGAAGCACATCCAAATGAAATGCAGTGTTATCAAAATTCCACTGTTACCGGTCTACATTAGAGATATAAATTTACAGTTTCTTAGGATAAAATTTCAGATTTTCTAAAGCCTGATTATAGATTTGCTATTTACAATACATACAACAGAAGTCTTGTGTGGATAATGAATTCCATGATTTAAACATATGCTGTGCTATTCACTGCAAAATGCTGTAATTTTACCCTTTGCCCCAGTTTTAAAAGTAATTGAGGGAGAGTTTTTCTGTGATATATTTCCTCCCTCATCTTCTATCTTTAATATCATGTTAAATACAAGGTCTTGTCTTTTAATCTTATGTCATTATTATGAATATTAATAGTAGAAAGACAGTTACTACTTCTTTTCTTATAAAACTCCACTGATATAATGAGCTCTCAACTGAAATATAACATATTTTGTATGTTCAGACTTTCAACGAGTACCTGTACTTTAACTGGAAAAACTTTGCACACATGACTTTTCTTCACAAACACAACTTTATCATGTATAAAATCTTTTCTTACATGACCTGCAGTTTAAAGAAGCTAGTTAAAAAAACCAACCAAACAACAAAAAAACCAAACCAAACCAACAGACAGACAGACAGGTACAAATACCTAGGAAAGGAATGAAGAACAAAGAAGAAAACATCATTATAACACTCTACAAACTCATAGTAAACTTGCATCTCAAGGACTGTGCAGCATGATCCTCTGTCTACACAGGCTCTAGTAAAACTGGAAAGTTCAAAAAAGGAAGATGAAAGGATTAGATGGATTCTGTTCAAAGAAGTGGAGTTAAACTCGAAGACCTCCTGAAATCCTTCCAACTTGAATTATTCTATGAATGAATAGGTATTTGCTTATGAGTCTGGATAAAGAGAAGGATATGCACCAACTGCCTACTAAATCATGAATGGTGTGGAGGGAAAAGGTATAGAATGATCACCACCTCTTCTGATACAAAAGCTAAGGTGTCCCAACTAAAAATTACTAGGTGACAGTTTTAAAATAACCAAAAAGTGGTGGTTCATCACATAGCTTGCCATGAAGCTGTGGGATTCCTGGCCACAGGATGTTGCAAGTTAGTACAAGTTCAAGGAGAGCCTGGGTATCTTCATGGAACTTTGAGGGCTAAAAAATACACAGAAAGCCCTTCTATATCAAGTAACTTTCCAAGTTATAAATGGTTTGAGGCTAGGAAAGTAATAAAGTATTACTATGGACTTAGAATCATAGAATCATAGAATCATTAAGGTTGGAAGAGACCTCCAAGATCATCGAGTCCAACCATCAACCCAACAACACCATGCCCACTAAACCATGTCCCTAAGCGCCTCATCTACCCGTCTTTTAAATACTTCCAGGGATGGTGACTCAACCACTTCCCTGGGCAGCCTGTTCCAATGTTTAACTACTCTTTCAGTAAAGAAATTTTTCCTTACACCCAATCTAAACCTCCCCTGGCGCAACTTGAGGCCATTTCCTCTCGTCCTATCGCTTGTTACTTGGGAGAAGAGACCAACACCCACCTCGCTACAACCTCCTTTCAGGTAGTTGTAGAGAGCGATGAGGTCTCCCCTGAGCGCCAACTGGATTGAACTCCATTTACCACAACTCTCTGGGCCCGGCCGTCCAGCCAGGTTTTGACCCAGCGCAGAGTACACCTGTCTAAGCCGTGAGCCGCCAGCTTCTCCAGGAGAATGCTGTGGGAGACGGTGTCAAAGGCCTTACTGAAGTCCAGGTAGACCACATCCACAGCCTTTCCCTTGTCCACTAGGCGGGTCACCTGGTCATAGAAGGAGATCAGTCTTATACGCTCTCTCAAGCATTTGCTTTTATCCCCCAGCCACTATCAGAGACAAGATAGCAGGCTAGATAGACGTTCAGCCTGTCCCAGTACAACCTTTTCATTATATTACCTTCCTTTGTCCTTAGCTAAACCATTAACTTCCAATGTTTTAATCTGAATTTTGCTCATGAATCTTTCTGCATACTCCTTCATTTGCCCACTTTAAATGAAAACACACCCCCCCCCAACTAAATCTTGTCTCGACTTTGATCTGCAAGTAGAATGTACTTTCTTGAACCAGGTTTTACAAATCATTAGTATACTTTAATTACATTTCTGGATTTTCTTAGAGACTACTTATCTGTGAATATGAGGGCCTGACAGGTTTTCACAGTATGCTACCTAAGGAGTACATCTACCAGACTCCCACAGTTGACAAGAAACACTACTCTGGCACAGCTCACTCTTGCTCTCAGTGGAGTTCATGTCAATCAATAACAGGAGCTAGATCAGGCCCTCAGAGTGAAATACTGCTCTCACTAATGACAGAAAAGCCAAGTTACACCTGCAGTTCTGCCCAGGAGGAAAAGGCTGCTGACAACAAGGAAGCCGAAATAAGCATCTCTAGAGTACCGTTGCACAGCACCAGAATGGACGGTTTTTCTTTGACTGACCTCAGTGTTTCTCCTTCCTGTCTATTGGGTCTTTTAATTTACTTCTATTCACCATAATCTAATGGTGATACCACCTTCAGGCTTTTCCCTCCCTCCACAGTACGCCTTCTGCGCATGAGAAAAAAATTCCTATGGAAGACGTATTCAGAAAAACTCTCCTTTTAGATCTCACCTTAAATCCTGACTTTATTGTGGTCATGATGCCTAGAAATTATTCCTGTCTGACACTAGTTAAATAAAACACTTCATTTAAGTGGAATCCATTATTCCATTTTTGTGGCAAGCCCTATGTTTTGTAGAGCTTGCCCTGTGTGTGTTTTATCTGTGCTGTCCTTCTGATGTGTCCTTTTGTCGCATTGGGAAAGCAACTATATTAGCATTTTCAGTAGATACGTAGTACAGAGGTGTCTTACTCCTTGCTGTAGTTCAGTTGCTACGCTTAATATATACTTCAAAAGCCAATTTAATCTTCAAATTCTTGCTGGAATGGACACAGAAATGACATATTTAATACTATTTGAACATGTTTACCATCAGTTCAATCCATCTCAGCCTTGGGACCTCTTTTCAACTTCAGTTCAACTTTTCAGCTTCGAGACTTTCAGATTCAGTTCTCTTAAGACACATACAGTATTTAAATGGCAGTTAGTGATGTTTGAAGGAGCAAAGCACAACTCGGAGGGTTTGATACACACATGAAGTTTCACCTTCTAGCAACCTCTAGCTGTATTAACCAAGCTTTTAATAATTTGTCTTGACATGAACGCATTAGTCTTGTCCTTACGTGGTTAAAATCTAGGGTAAAAGTGTGCAAACAGTGACTAAGATACTATTTAAATCAAAGTCTAAGCTGGCTTTAGGGTCCATCTCTCTGTTAAAGTCTATCAACGCATCTGAGCAGTGAAAATAGGTTTTACTTAGTTTGCATTAACTAAAATGTCACGTTACATACCATTTTGCCCATTTCATGTTTTGCCTTTGATTTTTTTAAGTCTGTCCAAGTTCTTGGTTTGTTCCTTCATACCCAATGAAGGGGGGGAACCCCAAACCCAGAAAAGATACAGCCCTGCACCAATAGTTCCAAAGTCCAATCAAGACTTGGTGTCTGTTTGAATCCATTCTTAAAGAGTGCAGCAAACTCTCTTTTTGCTCACAGACCCATGCCTTTAAATATCTTTGAAAGAAGATGACAAAAACATGCTCTTTAAGTTTACAGTGAACAAAAAAAGTAAACTTTCTTTAGTCTGCACCATAAATTACAGCTATTTTCTGCAGAAAAGTGTAATCTCTTTCCTGGGTCATCTAATTCCATCACCTTTCAGATATCTCTTGTTGATAAACCTAAGAAACCCCTATAACTATCTACAGTTTCCATGATGCTAAGCTATAAATACAAAAAACTAAATAAAACTGAAGTACTGTAGCTGCAAGCGAGGAGACAAAATCATCCACTAGAAATTTCATATACTCAATTGTACAGAGGTCACATTAAATCCTGTGAGCACAATGATTCGGGTAAAGGCCTCATATATGACTGCTGTAGCAGGTCAGCGGTTATTGTGGGGTTTATCCTTTCAGCAAATTCTAAGGCCCAAATGTCCAGATATTTAAAAACAAGTTGTCATTCTGAATACTGGGAAAATTACCATTTAAAATGAAGCAATTTTTCTAGTAGTCTATCACCTGTTGCCAAATGTACCCTGGTACACAACAACATATGTATATGGGCATTTTAACACGCAGGAAACAAACTTTGAACCATGTTCAACATCTAAAAACTCCACATATCAACTGCCTAATTATGAACCAATAATTTTCTTTGAAACCGTGATCTGGGATAGCAGTTTTTCCTGGTAGAAATGCATTTACAGTACCGGCGTATTTGATTTCAGCTTATAGAAAGATCCTCCAATGGTGTAATATCTCTAATGAATACTATGTCTTTATTAGTCTCTGATT
>NW_008825271.1:1491163-1499234 GCF_000699105.1 Pygoscelis adeliae
AACCACAAAGACACTTCAAATAGAATGAAATATGCATTATGAGAGAAAAAGTGAATAACCAGATATAAAGAGTATATAAACAGACATTTATATTCTATTTTCCACTTCAGAAGACAAAAGTAGTTCAATTTTCCTCTGCATGGTGATACTTTATAATCGAGTTTGTACAGAATAAATACTCTTCCATTCACACAGATGAATCCGTGTTATGAAACAAAAAAAAGTGCTCATGATTTGGGGGGGCAGAGAATTAGAAACAAGAATTTCTACTGTCAACAACTGCTGGCTGTCAGTGTCACATTGAGGCAAACCGAAGAACAACCATTGATGACCAGATTGTCTGTAGCCCTTTGCCTGGTAGGAAAGTGATCTGTGCAAATCATAGCAAAATTAATGCTTAAAAAAGTAATTCCATTCCATTTTTTTTATAAAACCATAAGTGCTAGACAGCTAGAATTTTCCTTCTTTATTTGCAACATCAGCAAGGTAGCCAAACCTTTTAAATGAGGAATTGATGCTTTAAATGCAAGCTATTCAATCATAATCATATCCTTCTCACATTTTGGGGTCTGGTAGAAGGAATATTTTAGCATAGTAGAATGCCAACAAGCACATTTAACAGAGACAGCAAGTTACAAGTGAACACTGCAGAAAAGTTATAAAAATTTTTTGAATCTAATATTTTTCATTTTGGAATTATTTTTCCCATTGCAGTCATTGGACTACTTTTGCAATATTACATTAATAAAACAAAACGGTTTGCAGGTTCTTGGCAGTTCTTTTGCATCATGGGGCTTTAATAACACACATGGATTCAATTTAGACTAGAGTGCTAATGCAGTCATTTTGTAGTCCATGGTTTTGAGATTTCAACAGAAGTACGTATTGTGAAAACAACTCATGATGGATATAAAGATTAGGAAGAAAAAGCTGATTTATATGAGGGATGGAAAAACCCTTTTTTGTTGTTAACTATTTTATCAATGAGGAAAATTCGCTTTAGAGAATTAATACAACTCTTATGTAACCATTAAGAAGAATGAGAAACACAGAAGGTAAGAGAAGCAGCAGATAAAGCCTTAGATAACATGAATAAAGTACACATTCCAGTCATTTTAATATTATGTAGTATATGAGATAGGACAAGAAAAGCCACAACTTTCACTAACAGTGAAGACACGATGGCATTACAGCTGATCATTATGACATCACATTCTGTCTGTTGCCCGAAGATAGAAAAGTAGACCATTGAAAATCCCATTTACCTTTGCAGCACTATTAAATGCTTCAGAGAAGTCAGGTAGAGAAGATCAGTTTTAGGATCCCAGTGCATGCCTCTCAAATTGTAAGTTAACTAGCTAGACTAACACCTAGTTTCATTCCTACGGTTTTGAATTGCATTGGCTGAACTTTACAAGCTTCCGCAATTTTGGCTGCTGTTACTCCAGCTGCTGGGAAGAAAGGCACTGGTGCGGTTACCTCCACTCGACAGGGTTCAAGCTGCAGCTTTTCCTAAGAGCGCCCATATGACTGAGGGCAACCTGAGACCTGGCAGGAAAACACCGCTTCCTCCTCCGTTGTGGACTATATAGGTAATTATTTTACAGGTGCAGTCTGAAGCTCATCAGTGGTAGCCAAAATGTTTACCTGCTGCTGCATTATAAATAGTAATATTAAGTAATTTCATGCAGGACATTACTTAGTGTTCAGCACAGAAAGCCAAATGGTGTGTTCTTATAACCTACACTGCCTTAATTTACAATGGCTTAAAATGCTCTTGCATTCAGTAATGGGAGATCATGTTGATGAAAAAAAATTGCTCATGAATACTTGAGAAAAAAAATATTTGCCAGTTCTGAGATTAAGTTACTTAAAACAGTAATTAAAATAATTTCTCTTTCTTAGACAGTTCCAATGCTGGGTACCCTGGAGTACTTGTAAATAATTGCCTGCTTCATTGGAAAGACTCTCATATTTCTATTACGGCAGATAGTGACCAGGTTATTATTATAAACCTCTTTCTTAGTTTCACAACACACACACGAGCTTAATCACGTTTTAATTTGTTTAAGCTGGAAGGTTCGTATAGCATGAAAATTACTAGGATAAAATCTCTATTAGATGAAACAGCAGAGTATTTTTGTTCCAATAATTTAATTATTTTAACAGCCATTGACACAAATTTTCCTATAGTATCTAATTGTTTTCTATTCTCTAATGTTTAGAGATGTCCTCTGAAGGGGGAGGGGGGAGAGAGAACTCCATTTACTGAAGTAAGAGCACTACAACACAGAGTAGCAGGTCCCAGTTAGCGAGGGCCTTACTCTGCAGTTGCTTATAGTATAGCACGGAATGTTATATACGATCATAGCAATTTGTGATTAAGGTTGCCCAAGGAGAGGATGACATGTCTGCAAGGACAGCTAAGGAACATTTATAGTGCAGGACTAGAGCTCATTTTCAGAGATGGGTGAAGTCCTGCAAAGCACATCAAGTTTTTAAAAGAACAAACTCCACACCACTCTCCTGAAAGATAAATAACTAATCTATCCAAACCATTATTTTTACAGCCTTGATAATTATCTTTTTTTGGTCAGTTATGAAAAATAAACTTGGTATATGTAATTTATTACTTTTAATGTCAGTCTGATGACTTAATAAGGTAGTTTCTCATGCCAAGAACAGCAAATTAAGACATTTGTGATTTATTAATTGGTACATCTTAAGTTGCAAATATTTCTGAAGCTAACGCATAGAACTGCACCTCATTATTTTGAATATATCTTGTTAAAGGGCCAAGGTCTTGCCTCTTTCCCATGAGGAAATTGTCACTTCATATTTTGCACTTGAATTTATAGAAGCAGTAACTCAAATGAGCCAATGTTTCAATTACAGGGCATCATATGAGTATCAAAGTACTTTTTCCTCTTCTCTCAGTTATCGAGGTTTCAGTCTCAATGGATCTGTGACTTGCTCTACATTGCACTTTCTCTTCTCATATTATAAGTTATATTCTTCAAAGTCAAAGTTCCATGTGAGCAAAGTATTTCTAGGTCACAGAAATAACTGGGATAAAACACATGTGGTATAGGACAGTTTTACTTGACATAATCAAGGCAAGTCAACAGTATCTGCTTAAAAGGAAGTCTATTCACTTATGTTCCCAGAGCTGATAAAGTTGACCTGGACCTAATCAATCTTTATGAAAAGAAACATAATAAGAATTTACTAGAGATACTGTATATGACACCTAACCTTTACATTCTGCTCTAGGATCAAACTCTAATCACCATTATCCTCCCTCTTATCCTTAAGGCTCCCTGCATGGAAGGACTCCCCTAAGTCCTTCCCTCCCTCTGTTTTCTAATAATCTTCCAATCTGTCCTACAGAAAAAACACAGTAATCTCTTCTCAGTATGTTTGGGCTATATCCACTGTGCTTTCAAGATTTGGCATCTCTATCGGGATTCTTTTTTCCCTCCCCCCCCCCCAGTTAAGTGTCTCCAAAAATAAATGGAAAAAACACATGAGGAAACTGACACCTGCTTTACCCAGATTTTCAGTTTTGTGGTAGTCATGGTTTAGATACTGTACTCATGTAAGTCATTCATATTTTTATGTAGGAAATCCACCAGCTCAGCCAAAAATGTCATCTTACATTCACATCTGTTATCTCATCCTCACCCACCCATGATTTTTCTGCTCAAGATGCATCTCTCTCTCTTTTGTTTCAGAACAATGACTTAAACCTCCAAACAAGTGGTTCCTAATCACTTAGGCAACTCTGAAAGTTTACCAGATGTGTAGTCTTTCTTCTGATAGTCACTGTTCCCTCCCATTTATCTCTGTACAGGAACAGAATTCTTAACATAGTACTGAATAAAAGTGGAGAAATAATTATTTGGGGGGCCTAGGTTAAGAAACTTAAAACAGAAGGCAGGGGAAGCTGTTATTCTAACTGCTTGGGGGAAACCATTACAATGGCAGCCCTCTGTCCTAGGGTTAATGATACCAGTAGCTCCAGTATAAGTAAAAGCACTTCAAATCAAGCTACCAGCACCTCTCACTTGTTTTCTATTTAACAGATCACCCATCCTAAAAGGTATTTCTAAGCATCCTAAGTCATACTCTTACCCATACCGATCTGTCTTCTTCACATCACTTTGAATATAGTGTATAGGAGAAGCTACGTGCTGCCTGTAAAGCAGGAATAAGTACTGGAAGTCTGAGGGAACTTTGCTCTTTTTGGTAATGCCACATTTTCTCTTTTTTTGATCTGTTCACATGGAAATAAGTTGTCCTTTTATCCTTTTTCTCTTGAGATTTTGAGGTTTAATCCATCTGGAGTTCAGTCTGCAGCTTCCATTTTGGAAAAGTAAAAGATTTCACTACATGCTGGTAGTGTACAGCCCCCAATAATAAAATATCCTTCTGGAAAGCATTTTAAACCTTCTGCTAAATAGTAACACTTATCCACAAAAAAGAATATCAATTTGTTGACCTGAATATGATAGCATCTGTCGTCTTGAAGAAGCAGCCACAGAGGTTTCTAGCAGTGGGATGTGTGTCCAGAAAAATAGTGCAATAGGATAGAGTGAAAAAGTGACTACAGATTGCACAAATCATTGAAGGGCAAACATTATATATAGGAGAGTAAGATCAAGTGCTGCATGGCCAATTTTCTGTATTTCATCTCCTTTTGCTCTGATCTGTTTAACTATATGAATTTTTCAATAAAGGTGTGAAGAATTCTTATTTTAAAATGTACTATTATATAGCTAGATTAAATAGTATTGACTGAGTTTCTTTAAAATTTGGGTTTGTTTCAGTCAAAAATTCAGAGAACAAAATTTAAAAATCACTGCTATGGCTTGAAATAAAATGTTCAATAACCCTCAGCATAGCAAAACTAACCAAGATCCAAAACAAGCACTAACACAACATTTTTTTTTCCCAGCAAAGCCTGCTTACTGTTTTTGAATTTTTTTTATTACCAACTGTTAGATTAAGAAGGAAATCATGTAATTATCCTGATATCCTTTGTAGACTGTATACATTTATAATAAACTATGTACATAATGAATTAAAATGATGAAGTAAAGAATAACTGCATATTATAATTTCTTTCCTTCATCTGAACACTACTTTAAAACAACTGTTTCAGACCAAAACATAATACTCCTTCTTTTCATTCTCATTCCTGCATTAGGGACAATGGGATATTATTAGAGAGCTGTGACCATTTTTAAACCTTACGATTCTAAGCTACAATTTTGTAACAAAATAGATTTATTTTCTTTAGCAACCCTACCTTTTGTTGCACTGTTAAGCACTTTTCACACTCAATTTCCATTTTGTTCCCTTAATTTGAGTGTCAGGAAGCCTCCGTTCATCTCCTATCACACCATATGAGCTGCAATGGATTCCCTGTAAACATCTGCTTGTTCTATAGGTGCGTGTGCTACTGAGGTTCTGTGACATTTACAAAGTAAACTAACTCAGAGATGATCTAATAAGAAAAAACAACCATGAAACCCCATTGCTGTCTGAGATCTTTTCATACAAGTGTGCTGAATACGTCACAACCATTCCTTTTAGGTACCAGCATTTTTTATGTGTATAAGAGCAAAAGGAATGGTCTTGGTCAGCTAGCCATGCCAAATAATGTATTTTCAGATACTAAATGAGCTTAATTTCAAAACCAGCTAGAATTCGACCTTTACCACACATACTGGACAGCCATTCTAAAAATCTTACTTGTCTGATAGTGCATTTTTCATGTTTGTATCCGTCCTCATTCTCAGCAGACAGCAACCACTTCATTGTGCTCTGGTGACAGACCCCTTCATGCTTCAAAGTTATTTATGACACCCCATCTTCATACTGGTGTGAATCTCCTGTCTTCTCACATGCATTTTTGTTTGTCTTTCCTCAACCCTTTCACTCCTTCTCTCTCTTCATCTACTGTCCTTGGTCTTTGTCTAACTCATCTCCAAGTCCTTTGTTTTTCTGGTATTAATTAAATTCTACTTCGTGAGATCTTCTGCCAAGTCTTTACTTCTATTTGTTCCTCAGTGCAGGAAGCTTATTTGACAACTATATTATTTTCTCCTCTAGCCAGTCTCTTCATTTGCCTTGTCCTTGGCAGCATGAGCTTCTATGGATTGCCCTGCTGCTCTAGAGTTGTGCCCCCTTAATATTTTGTTCAGTAAGTATTTGCAAGTCTTAAGATTATCATCTATTCTTTTCTATCGTGTTCCTTAGCTGCAGCCTGTCACTGCCTCCACTTGCATCTAAACACAGTATAAGGAACTAGACATATGGAACTAGACATAAGGAATATTAGACATCCTATTAGTGTAGGATTACAATGCTGTGTCTAATATTAGTTATAATCACATCGTGCTTTTCACATTAAAGTAGTTACAGCTTGTTCACATGGCACAAGTGATGCTTCTGCTCTGCAATCACAATGGACATTCAGTGGCTTAATGGATGTGGCAAAGGGTGAAAGTCCATTTAGAACTTGTAAGTATCAGGCAACTTTTCATGAGGAACTAGCTTGTCTGAAGCGTGTATTTACATGGTAACTCTGCATTCTCTCAAAAGTGAATGGGAACTCAAGGAAGAAGGCAACTTCATCAGCTGGTGTAGTTGTGAACCTGAAACTGGCGCGCTACTGTGCAGTTAAACCATCCCCATATATATTTGTCTAACCGGTGTCACAAAACCTACTATTTTGCCTCATAATATCTTTCCTCATAGTTTGAATAGACTGTCTGAAACTGTCTCTCTTTCACTGCTCCACCATTGTTTTCTTTTTCTTTTCATTAAGTTTAAAGGGGGAGAGGAAAAAGGGAAATGCCTTTTAAGTTCAGCAGCTAAGTTGCTTTTCCTTCACACACCTGGATCCTGTCATTGCTAATTCTCTCACATTTTAGACTTTCAGTCTAGTTCAACCTTGTTATGCCCAGAAGCCCATTTTTGTGACTAAGAGCAGGTAACCACCTTCAGCACCAAATCACTGAGTCATCTAGAGGTGCCCAGGGCAGGAATTGTTGTCAGCCCATATTTTGCATGCATATGCAACCCCTCATTTCTACTCAACCTAAATATAAATGTGAATTTAATGAGGCACAATCTGAACTATAAGGAATGGGGAAGCAGTGGTGTTGGCGGACCCCAAATCTTCATTTCCTCTCATTGTGGATGTTTCATCTAACGTTCCCTATAAGAACTAGACAAAAACATATTCTGCTTGACAATCCAACCATGAGGTCTTTAAACTATGGTATTATTGCTTAAGTTTTAGTGTAGTAACTCAGGGAAAGTGTCTATGCCTTAGTTACTGTATGTGAATACGTTAAATCACAGGAGAGGAAGTTCAAATGAATTTACGTCCTTTGCACATCTATTAGACTACTGAATGTCTATTGACAGAGAAAAAATGTCCCTTATGCCTTATAATCTGGACAAAACAAATTACATTGAAGATGTTTCAATGTATAAATCTCAATTTATTAACATTATATTTCTAACTCACTTTAAGAGATCAATTTCCCCCATTTCCAGAAAGCAAGAACTTCAAATATGATAGTATTTGCACAAGTTAACAGTTTAGGGTGATGCCAATACCCTTAATCATGGTGAACAACACTTTGTGTTGCCAGTAGCCTGAGTTACTATTTGCAGAGAAAATTACTACCCAACAGCAGAAAGAATGGCAGAATTCAGATCTGAATTTTAATAAAATCCAAATTAAAAAAAAAAAAAGAGAGCAGAAAGTTATATAGTGTAGCTGTTATTAGGAATACTTATATAATAAAATGGTAATAGTATTCCTTATACTTTTGCTAGATAGATAGCAGCCATTCAACATGCATAGGATTGTTACATTTGCACCAAGGTCTAACAAAATTTGTTGAACCTTTATTGCTGAGAAATTACAGATATTTGTTTCCCATAACAAGACTGACTCCTTAGAAAGCAAAAAGAAATTGTGTCCTGTAAGCCTGGATGTGAAGTTACCACCGGAAGTGAAACAGCATTTTCTCTGCAATAAGGGCAGCAG
>NW_008825271.1:1499250-1503862 GCF_000699105.1 Pygoscelis adeliae
AGGAGGTTGAATGAAGTTTAAACCGTATGCTTTATTTTTTCAAACCCTGGTTTAAAAGTGTTTATGTAAGGTTGAACTGTCAAACTAGCTGGGTGTCCTTCCTCAGTTCTTTGCTTTTGTTACTTGCAGAAGAACTAAATGATAGTTCTCAATTGTTACTTGCACAACATATGTTAATGAGACTGAATATTAACTAGGAAGAGAGTTATAACTGGAAACTGGTACACCTTAATTGAAAAAAAAAATCACTTATAATCACATTACATAGCTAATGATATAAAATTTCATTATGCCTTTATCAAGGAATGTACTGAGTGCCTGGCAATGATCCTTAAGACTTCCGTTGAACAGTATGCATCATTTTCATAGGAATTGAGATGGCCACATTTGTGAACATAAACGTGTCATTATCATAAAAAAATATTATCAAAAAAAGGCAGTCAGCTATGTCAAAACAGGAAAAACAAATCAAGTCTCAATAATTATTCAGGAAGTTATATCTTGCAAGTACATTCTTTCCTGCAAATTATTATTTTAAAAATATGTTATCATCCATATCTAAAGTTCCATATGTTTAAAACTACTAGCAGGCCTAGGATTCTTTCCGATTGTGCTGGAAAACTTTAAAATCCTCCAGTTTTATGCAAGTAACCAAATAGTAAACAAAAAAACCTTCAGAAAATGGAGGTGCCTTGCCACCCTCAAGAAACAAAGCTAAAAAATTATGTTTTTTCTTATACCAATGAAAAATATAAAATTTATAAATCTGGGAAAGCTGTCATTTACAAAAGTCTTTTAAAAAGGTGAAAAGGAAAACATTAAATAATTCCCTCACATTGCATATTCTCATTGCATTCAGAAAATGGAAGCAAAAGGAAAAAATGAAAATGCCAAATGCAAGATATATATATTTCTATTTTAAGATTTGAAGAAAGTGCTAATCTATACTATCATCTTTCCAAAAGAAATAGAAACCACGGAAATTGTAACAAGGTCTTAATCCTACCCCTTTTAAGTAGGTATTGTGATGCAGACACTCATTAGTCAGTCACATCCTCTTTTTCTCTTAGAAAAGCTGTCCTACCTTTGGAACGCACACAGAAATGGGGAAAAATAGTCAACATGTAGAATTAGTATTCTTGCAGTTAGCACTCTTGCATTTTCTTACTTTCAAATACTTGACTTTTGATTTTTTTTTTAAGACGATGCAGGACATTAAGCTTTTTAACCAGGAAATCCATCAATGACTCAAATTTAAGAGCTTAGAATTGATAACATCAACTTCAAAGAGTCACCTTCCCTCAAGAAATCCTCTATCTAACAAACTAAAGACTGGTATAAGGACAGTTACCAAAGAAGGCTCTTTACCAGATCATCTTTGTGTAGGTGAAAAACTAAACTAGCTCTTCATGGGGGTTATTTCACTATGAAGTTGCAACTAAGTCCTGCAAATGCAGGTACCATGCCAGTCACATGCATGGTAGCAAAAATGTAAAGTACCATGGTTACTACCTTACCCTGTGCATATTCTAGGGTTCATGGAGGGAGGGGAACAAGCATCATTGCCTGCAATATCTCTTTACAGACCTTGACTGACCAGTCATGCCTCCAGAATAATGTCTCCAGGACCTGTTTAAACACACATGCCCCATCTTTCTGCAGCTAAAGCAAGCAACAGAGAACCAAAGGATAGAAGCAGCACACTGAAGTTGTGGTGTGCTTATGGGCTGCTTTGGAAGTCCACAGAGCCCTAATTAACCAGCATGGTTCCAGCAACACCAACACCAGCTTGCTGGTGGTATGCATTTGCAGTGTTACTCTGAAAACTTTTTACCGATCAGTTATGAGTATGTAGAGCACGCTCTGGTGAGGGTGGTCTCAAACTGTGAATGCACGAGGAGAGGGAGGAGCAGGCACGCTGAACTGGACCCACCAGTATAACTTGGAAGTGTTGCTCATTAGTTCTGCAAGGATTATTTGGCTGTTTTTACCCTTTAGCAGTGCTGCACTAACAAGGTGTGCAAGGCCAGGATCCTGTGGAGCTCTGATATGCTCAAGATTGCTTAGGCTTGTATTCTTTACTGATGGCAATTGTAATACATTACTAAGTTAATTGATGCTACTGTCAGTGAGATTCATTTGCCTATCATTCTTTCAAGGACCCCACTTACTTCCTACTGTTGCAGATGATGAAGCTGCACTTGTACCACAGTCGGGCCAAGTACAAAATACAGTTATATGCTAAGCAGTTAGGTGAGAGTGATTGAAAGAGCACTTGAAAGGCTGAAGGCAAGATGGCACCAGCTCCCAGTTTGGATGCAGTGGCTCAAAACATTATTTATAACTCTCACTGGCTACCTATTGTTAGCACAGCTTAAAGTAGATGTTTTCATAAAGCAAGTACCCTGCACACTGATTATTTTCTTTACTGATTTGTCCAACTGGAAATTAACACAATTAACAATATCAGCCCAGCTGCAAGAGGGACAGTCAGTGATGGACACCATAGGTGCACATTTCCAGTAACAGGATTTACATCTTGTGTGTATATCTTGTCTTGTGCATTACCACGGGATATACTATATCTGCATGGTACAAGAGTTTAAGGCGATACTTATTTCAAGTTTCTGGGATGCTGTGTAGTATTTGCAGAGCGTGTTGTGCCTATATAGCTTAATAGTCTTCAGGCAAGTATAGATGTGCTGTTTAGCAAGTGTTACATCAGAATTCTCATAAGATTAATTTCTACAAGTAATTTAATATTCTCCCAAAACTTTACTAAAAGCTTTTGGCTTAACCACATCTGTGAATTTCCTCATAGATACGCTATAGACAGCCAGCTAATAAAAGCAAAACTAAGCACTTGACTTAATATATTAAAATATCATGGAAAAGGAAGTTCCAGACAGACCAACTTATCACTAGTGATAATAGTACATCATCATTTAAGATGAACATTCAAACAAAATTTCACATACTAAGAATGGCTACAGGAAACTTTAATGTCAGCAACTTTGTATCTCTAGTCTGGTGACAACAGTCTGCCTTCCCTTCTCCTGTTTCTTCCTTCACATGTGCTGCAAGATTGTCTGTCTCTGCATGCACCCTGCAGTCACCAACGGCTTAGACGCCACACTGTCTGCCACCTAGAACAAGGCAGGCAGAGAGACTCATGCGGGCAGAGATCCTTGAGCAGCAGCACGGGCCACTCCGGGGCTCTGCATCCCAACCCCCAGCTGCCCAGGTACTACACTCCAGGTAATGACTAAAGTTTGTGGGCACTCCTCAAGCCAGCTACCACATTGCATGTCATGAGTACCTCTGCAGTTTGGCACAGTAGAAGTCATCTTGAAACCCAGGGTGACAGAAATAACATCTGCAGTCTAGCGCTGTCTGCAAGGAAAATGAGACTGAACAAGGTGATATGGCTTGCCATCCAGCTGCCAGAGAAGCAAGTGGAAAGGCTGGAAGATGCTGGCGGAGTGGGAGAAATACCACCAAAGGTGTCTCTATAGTTGAACTGTGTTCTGCTGGGATCAAGACAAAACCATGCATCTCAAACTCTTCTTGAAATAAACCAAACACTTCCTTTTTTATGCTAAGCGTGGTACAAACCAGGGAAATGAGCACAAATACACAGGTAATTTGGCACTATTCTTATGCAATGGATTGACAAACATAGAAAGGAACATTTTTAAGAATTAAGTTTCACATTTCATTACTTTAAAAAAAAAAGATTGGAAGATAGAAATGTAACACTTATTTTCTAAAATTTTCTTATCAGAGAAAGAAATAATTTTGACAAATTTCTCTGCTGTGGAGAAAAAAATACCTATAGGGCCATCTGCAATATTGTTTAACAAGACACGCTGAAACATAACTACTTAAATGCAAAAGCAAGTGGGGGAGTGGGGGAGGAGGGAAGTTGGCCCCTCAGAGAGATAAAGAACAAGTGACAAAAAGATATGACATTTTCTTACTATGTTCAATTATAGGTGACCACTAGAGAGTGTCCAGAGCTGCAGAAGCATTTGACACAAACTATTGGTTTACAAAGTGACCTTTAAGTTTGGATTTTTTTCTCCCCTTAAAGGCAGTGCCTGAAAAAAGTTAGTTACTTAGGTAGGTACAGCATTTGCTTTCCAAGAGCAGCGTATCTGCAGAAGGCTGTCTTCATTATGGTAGCTACAAATGCAAAAAGCTCTCAAAAATATACATAAGCCTGAAGAAATCAAGCAGTGGCTAATCTGTGGATCTTTTTAATTGCATCATAATAAATTCCAGGTGTGAGTTTACAAAGAAAATGTTTTACACTAACATGCTTCTTCTATGTATGACCTTACAGAGAAAGGGGTTCGTCTCCATTCTAAATAATACCATATATAAATATAATTCATATAATAATTCAGTGTTTAATTTTAGACTACACTGAAATGAATGCCACAGCATCCACCTCACGGGCTAGTGCACAGCAGTCTGATATGAACAAGCTGTGGATAATGCCAAGAATCCACATTTACCTGCAAGCGCCATAAAAAAAGAAAGGGTTTTGGGGTTGGGTGGGTTTTTTTTGTGGGTGGCTTTTTCTTTTTTTTTTTTTTTTTTTTTTTAC
>NW_008825271.1:1503970-1516318 GCF_000699105.1 Pygoscelis adeliae
CGCCATAAAAAAAAAAAGGGTTTTGGGGTTGGGTGTTTTTTTTTTGTGGGTGGGTTTTTTTTTTTTTTTTTTTTTTTTAATTAGGGACTTACAGAAGGCACTACCCTACATAGAGCTCCTTACCTGGTATTCCCAAGGCTCCTGTACATGGTGAAAGCAATGCTAGCAGAGTTCCCCTGCCAAAAATTCTGGCCAAAAGAAGGACTGCGAGACCTGAAGTAGTTATTTTTCATGGACAACCCTGACTTCTTGAAGATCTCAAGGAATGGTTTTATAACTATATAGGCTTTGCCACTGAAGAGAAGAAAAAACCTCGCATCTCCTCATGTGATGACAAAGTAAAGCTGATTTCCATGGAAGGATCATTCTTTTGAAGCTCTTCTGAGTTTTGTAACAGGAGTCAATCAGAACAAAAATCATTGTGTAGGAGCGCACACACATTTGATACCGAGCATCCTGTAACAGTGTTTATTAGAACACTCAGGAGAAAGGTCTCAATGTCCTGATTTAACTTTAAAAATATTTTATTGTTCTTTCCAAAAGTGTAACTTTTATATTTGGGAAAGCTAAATACTTTACCTGAAAAATATGAAAATCCGATAGTTACTGGAGAATTACAAAGTTGGTATTTGCATACTTAAACGTACAAGTAACAACTTGGAATAGTTTGGGCGTTTGTGTTGAAATCTACTGTTGATATCCTATAGGAAGTGTTCACAGGGTAATGGGAATCAAAGTGCTCATCATAAAGCCATATTTCTAAACTGACTGTCGTCTTTCAGATTTGCTATGTAAGCTTAAAACTTGAAAGAATTTCTGGTGAAAAAGAATTTATTCCCACTGCTACCATTAATAGTGGTCAAGTAAAATGATAGCCAGTGTAATCCAGTCTCCGAAGGGGAAGAAGAGAAAACTCATCATTTTTAAACAAGAAGGAAGCACAGAAAGTTTCAGTCTGAAATGGGAAGATGCCAGCAACTCTGAAAATGCTGGTGGGGTAGGGGGAGCCTGGGACACCACACTTCAGATTCAGTGCTAATAGTTGTAACAGGGTACCGGGACAAAAACAAGGATATCTGTACTCTGTATTACTACATTCTTCACATATACAATAGCATTCACTAATTAGCGTTCTGATAAATGTCACACCCCTCTAACTGGGACTCCTGCCAGAGAGCAGATTCACCACAGCATATTGGCATGGCTCTAAACAATAGATAAACTGTACACCTGCCTACAAAAGAGCTTAATTATAACCCTGCACTAGGGACAGTACTAGATTATCATTATTTACCCACAAGGGAAGAAAAACCTGGTGATACGATCTAATAGGTTGGAACATGGTTTGATGTAACGGATCTGGCTTTAATCTTCCTGACACAGAGTGCTGAAGGTAAAGTGATTTACAAAATGAATAGCATCTGCCAGATAACTGTTCTTGTTTATCAAAGTGTTAAGCAAGGAGTCTTGCATTAGTACAGGTTAAATACGGAAACATCTGAGTTTTTAAGGGGTCTGGCCTCTCAAGTGGTATCAAACCCAGCATTAGGGGCCAAGGTTTTACATACTACGTATGAGGAAGAGCTGGGCACCTCAAAAACCTGTACAAAATGTGGCAAGGACTTCAAACTAGTCAATGTAAAATGCTATGCTAACAATGTCTGTGAACCGCTTCCCTTCCCTGGGCCACTGAACCCTGCACTGGGCTCACACTGTGCCTGCCTCTGAGCTGCTCCAGCCCCAAATCCTCCCCAGGAGTCAGAGGCAGAACTGTTCATAAGGACCTGATCAATTTTTCCTCTCAGCTGGGTGCTGGTTCTGGTAATGCCAACAGCGGTTCCCTTAAGTTAAGGACGAGTTATTAGTACCCTCAATTCAGGAAATTGGAGACCAAGTTCAGTTTCTCTTCTAGAGGAAGAAAGAGCATGATGCTATTGATGCTCTGTCATACCAATGAGTGTGCTCAGCTTGGGGGAGGGGGAACATTCTGTTCTCTTTCCAAAATACTTTATATATATATATACACACACACACTTATAGCTATATATACACACACACACAATATATATATAGTGAACACTGAATGTTCGGTAAAGAGCAAAAACAGTTTACAGATCAGTGTCCAGAACTCCTCGCCTCCCATCTGAGTGCCTTTGTCACTAGACTGCACACGCCTTATTGCTTCTTCCTGAAGGGCTTAGCATGCAGCTTTGCAGTAGATATCATATGGTACAGTTCAGTATTAGCTGTACAACTTTTTCCTGTCAGGAAGCATTTAAGATGTTTTTGTATCTGGCTATCAAACAAAGTCTTTTTCACTTACTGATCTCTACCACTGTACCTTCCAGAGGCTGCTGTAAGCACCAGAAGAAATATTATATATTTCTTAATAAGTATTAAGACATTCTTTCCAATTCTGTGACTTAACTATCCCTCAATATCTTTTTTAACTACCAAGAAAGAGATCTAAACCAACAATTAGCCCATACCTTTTTGTTTCAATACATGCTGCTGTCTTTCTATATACCAAATATCTGCAAGTAGACTGTAGTAAAGACATTGATAATAATGACAAACTAGAAAACAAACAGCTTTGGCAGCAAGTAGGAACATATGTAAATATAGAAAAGAACAGCAAGTTCCCAAAATAGTTATCAAATTATAAAAGCGAGTAACTAGCTCTTTCTTCTATTAACTGCAGCTTCCCTCGTCCCGCCTGAGTGCATTAGTTAGTGAGCCTCAAACAGTATCTAGGGACTTGGGGCATGTAACTACCCTACAACTAGGTCATAATAGAAATAAAATTAAAACAAACAAACACAAACCACAGCCCTAAAGTGACCACTAGAGTAAATAAACAATTTCAGGCTATTTTATTTTAAAGAATATTTGGGGTTTAGTTCTTGGGTAGTAGAACCGCACAATTGCAACGGTCTCTGATTTTCTGAATAAAAGTGCTTGGGATCCAACAGATCACTTTCTAAAGGCTTAAACCTTTGAAAATTTTTTTTTTCATGACTCTCTGGTTGAAGAAGTTTGCCCACTGAACTTGAGCAGAGTTAGAGCCCTGCAGAACTGAGAAGCGAAGGGCTGGAGAAACACACATAGTGACATGCTCCCTTGAGGCCCTACGTGCTTCTGCGTGGAAATGTAATTGGGCAACATTGAAATAACTGCAGATGCCCTCAAATACTTTTCACAGGTTCTGTCAAAAGGTTGGGGAAACCTCTGATTGACCAAAAGGCCATAGCTCTCACGGCATGGAAGAAGCACCTTGCAGCTATATAGACAGAAAGGTTTATCAAAAGGGTGAGAAAACCCTATCTATTTAAAGGCGATTCCTCATCAATCTTTCATGAGAGGGAGAGGATACTCTTCTCAAAACAAGTCTTTGGGGCTAGATTGTATGAAAACTCTTAGTCTCTCCGTATTCTTTGGAGACTCACCTCTGTAGTAATTTTTCACAAAAGATACTTGAAAACTAAAAAACATTGCAGACTTTCTTATCCTGTTTTATTAATGAGTCAGAAATGAAAAATATTAAATTTGTAGTGCTATTGTGATCTTTGTGGAGTTATTCTCTGTCTACAAAGGCAACACACAACCTTGGCTTGATATCAGAACTAGAAGGAAGATATATTAATTCTCACTGAAGAGTAGTGTATTTAGTCCAAGCCCAAACTAATAGTTCAAATTTGATTAAGAATACATTTTTAAAACTTTATAGCAGTCTAATAGGAAAGGAATTCTCCTTCGAAAAGAACTGGTAATTTGCAATCCTCTTCAGAAAAATGACAATGTGAAAATGACAACTTCCAACTCTCTTCACAAGCAGCCAGTCTCACATCATCTGACTTCAGGTCAAATAAAAGGTAACACATTTTACTCCTCTTTGTCCTACAGGATTGGGACAGATTGAATAATCTGCGTGCTATTTCTATACCCGACTGACAGAACAATCACCAAGTACTAATCAATTGCACTTTGCAAATGTATTGTGAAGCTGGTTTAAATTAGCTTGCAGAGCTCCGTTTCCAGTGATCAAATGGATGCTAGAAAGACGTAATCATAATTGTACCCATAACTGTTTACAGAGCTGGCAGTTAGTTTGCAAGATGAATAATTTCTAAATTAACTGTACTCGTTTAGTAGAAATGGACATAGTTGATAGTTATTTAAGTCAGTTAATAGCTAATTAACTCAGTCAATAGACAGATGTATCTAGAATAAATATCTTTCTATCAAAGAAGCCAATGACAATGATATTTTAACTATAAGTCTGCTTTCAAAATAAAACTCCCCTTTACCGCCCTTGTCAATATTTAGGTGCTGAATGAAACAACAGCCTTAAAATGCAATTCTGTAGCTATTGATCCTGAAAGGTACTGCACAGTCCCAATTCCAGGAGGAATTAAAGGTATCAGAGTAAAATAAAGGAGCAGCCAATAATATATAGGCAATGATACCTCATGATTTGTTGTTCATTCTGTAGACCACAAGATTCCTGAAAAATTTTACATCAGGTGCAACAGACAGAAGAGCCAAGCAGCAGCCAAAGTTAAAATTGGTAAAATCCCATGAACCTTCCTCTAAAGGGTTTTTCCTGCAAGAAAAAGCAACAGTTGATTTATTTCATCTAGAAAACATGCTGGAACTGATTGAACAGAAGTGTTTTGAACATACAAGACATAACCATACAGAGGGTTTTTCCCCTTAGGATAGGCCAACAAAACATTATTTTGCAGGTGCATTCTTAAGGTTTACCTTCCTTTACAAGGTCACCTTTTGTAATTAGTGATAATTGCAATTTTGCAACTTCTCCATCTATGGAAGTATTCAGAACTGTACAGGCTTTAATCTTGGCACAGCTTTTGCTACCAAGTTTCTTCCTGAAGAAAAAGACAGACTTTCATATGCTGCCTTCCTCGAAGCTACATTTAACTGTGATCATTGACCTGATTTAAGGATGCAGAGGCTAGACAACCATTTCATACAGAATTATGCCTTCAGCCTGTAAACTGAACATACTGGACACCACAGGTGTGGTAAGCTGGGTATCTACATTATCCATCCATGGCCTGACCCTCGGGTGCATTCACACTGTGTAGTCATATAACCTTCCAAATTGTCTCTCTGATGTAGAGGCCTCTGAACTCAGCAGATCAGGGGCACATTCTTTCTTACAGCAGGTCCCACGTGTTCACGCTTAAGTGCCAAGAGTACTTCAAATCTACAGGAGAGGAAGACACAGGATTCAGAGGCAGCTCTGGCTGCCAATGAGACAGGCTGCATGGCAGCAGCATCCAAGAAACTCTGAAGACCACTTGTGATACTGAACACGAAACAGAAGGAGGCTGCTGCCTGCAAGCACTCTGAATGGAAGTGCAATCATGAAAAACAATAGCCTGAGGAAAATACTTAATTACAAAATTGAGACTCTACCTCACATTTTGCTTTCCTCGTGGTAATAAGCATGTCTAACACATCTACATGATCTTCAGACCTGATGATGGCCACATACCATGAATTCATCTGTATAGCTTGACTGTCGCTAACCTGAGCTACAAGGTAACGTTCAGCCACATTACACAGAGCTCAGGACAAGAGAAAAGACTTACCTGGGAAGCGTCTTGCTGTGATTAATCTACTTCTGGGACCTGACCTAACCAGGTGATATTTCCTGAAACATGTTTACTGACCCAGAGTCATTACTTGGCCTGTAATATTAGCATAGCTTTCAAGTGCTGCTGGCTTTTATGTTTAGAAAATAAAGAATGCGTCTGGTGCTTGACCACACCACTATCTGCACATAGCATCCAGGTAAGTTTCTTTGGAGAAACTAGTGCATGATATTGACATTTCTGGTTTAAATTAAAGCATAGAGACACTACAGAAGTTGAGGGAGAAAGATACTAGAATAATGTTAGAAAGATTATAATCAATGTATAGAAATACTATATAGGGCTATAATTCTTACAATACTGACAATTACCTTATTTTTCTTGCTCTGATTTGTAGTACTGGAGTCAGCTCCAACCTTCTGCTTCAATAACACTGTATCTCCTAACCTGGTACTAGATCCAGACTACAAACAGTTACAGGGGAAGGATTTAATCTTTAGGTGGATAAGTCAAGGCTCCCCAACAATCCACAATATGGTCAATAAGCAGCTGTGTTACTCTCACATTGTATCCTAAGCCCGGTTAGTGATAGCATCACCTGTAAAGGAAAGTTATAGCACCTTTGTGCTAAAGTACCCTAAAGACAGTTTTGACCCCAAAACAGCCTAGGGCTGAGAGGGCATGAAGATGCTGCAATACTAAATCCTACTTTGCTCTCTACTCTCCAAAGTTTTATCATGTTCTGGAAAAGGCAGGGCAAACTTCTGTTCTAAGGGATTTTTTTTGTTTTCTTTTTTTCTTCAGTGACTGGGATAAAACTGACATTGTGCAATACAAATAGGACAGAACAGTGCTTCATACTTTTCTGGGAGTCCAAAATTCACATGGCTCCAAGCAGCGGAGGTACAAAGACAGTACACCAAAATTAAGTACTGGATATAACCTGGAAGTCAAAGTTGACTTGAAAAAGCTTTTTACATCTGCCAATATATCATGGCTCATTGCAGGTGAGCATAAAGAAAAGCTTTTAGATATTATAGTAGCACCTGCAGCAAAAAGTTATCCTCAAAGTATGACTCACCCTCACAGTTCCATTCATAATGCAGCTAGCACCTACTTCTCAAGTGCATGGCTTTGAGAAAAGCACATGCAGCTACACGCAGCTGAGCGGAACCAGATCACTACATAGCCTGCAGTCAGCAGAGGGCAGTGGAAAGTATTTTCTTCTTGGAAACTTCGTGTCTGAATGCAATGCTTTATTATCCTCTCCGTTTAGAAACATTTTGTGATGCTCTGTCCCGATACTGATCTCCCATAGTTTTATAATGAACTGGGTAGAAAAGCTCCACGTTTTTGTTTTGTCTTATGCCTTCAGGCTTTTGGAAGGTATTAGTCCCTCACCCCTCCTTGATTTTAAATTCTGTTTCATAATAACAGATATTCTGGATAATAAACCTGCTCAAGTATTTATTTCGCCACATGCTAAGTAATCTGATTTTAAAAGATACAAAGCTTTAGATAAAAAACAAAACTCTAGATAAAAAACAATTCAAGGCTCCTCAGCAATCCATGGCAAGCAATTTGATATTGTCACAGCACTTCTACACGCAGCAGGAGAGAGAGCACTAGTTTAAACAGGCCAGGGGTCATCATCAGCACAGGCACTGCTTGATTTAGATCTGCTTGAGCTAAAGTCTCATCCCAGCTAGAACAGCAACTGCTAATTAAAACAGACCAGTTCATCATACTAGGAAATACTTATAGAGCATGATTTCATGTTATTTGGCCAAATTGGCTAGCTGCATTTAGTAACTTCAATTTAAAAAAAGGACAAATTAAAAAATAGAGCAGTAGTATTGCCTAATCCATAATTCCCATCTCTACTGCATGACAGCACATAACCTGGAAACCATTTTTCTTTGAGCTTCCTCATCATACTCCATATTCATAGATCATTAAATAGAAGTTACCAGATTTTTAAAGTTTTTTTTTTTTTTTAACTGGACAAATGGTTAAAAAGTGAGAAAACAACTCACTTTGCAGCATCCAAATAACATATTAACCCCATTTCCAATAAATACCCTTTCCTTGCTGAAATGCCATTTGAACATTTTGAGAACAGAATATTGCTACAGCAAAAGTAAATTATTAAAGATTTTCAGCTAGTTTATTCTTTCTAAAGTAGAAACATACACAGCCAGAATGGCCAGAGCCACTACAAAAAATCTGCATCCCTGGAAAGAACTGTAACAGCTAAAGGGCACTTTGTTTTCTTAGACTTAGAGAAGAGTTACTGTACAGTAAGGAGACTATCTTAAATCCAGGCATCTGCTTTCTGACAAGCCTTTAGCATGTCTTTTAGCATGACCATTAACCTTGATTTTATTCATAAGCTGTAGAGGGGCCAAAGAAGGGAAGAAAATCAGAGGTGGAAGACAGATGTACCTCATTGGGAAATAAACCTGCCACCAGCAGCTTCTTAGTGTTGCTTTTAGGTCTTCAGTTTCTTTGCAAACCTTTATCCTCTCTCCAGTTCCCAAATGACTAAAGATTTATGGAAAAGTGTCTGAACAGACATTTGGCATCTAAATTCTTGTGTTAAGGTTGGCATACTCATTTCTTTCTGCAAATGCCTTGTAAATCACATAAACAAAACTAAAAAAAGCATCATCATGACCAAAACCAGGTAGCATGTCCTATTAAACTGTATAATATTTACAGCCTGCACCAATAAAGCAGTCATAATTAAGAGAGAAAAACTGTACTGTGAAAAGCCTACTCCTTTTACTAATCATTCCTGATGGTAGGAACGTGTCCAGTAGTTTTCAGCCAGGACCACATGGTGCTAAGGCTTCTACAGTAGGGACTGTGAATTGCCCTTAAATTGTTATACTATCACCTGCTTGCTATAAACCCTAAGCACAAAGGCAAGCTCTACACTGTTTTTATTTTTCCTTTAGCTTTTTTCTTGATATCAAGATAGAAACATTACACTGTGTCTTGCTAAAAACTTAGTCTCATTCCTCTAAATTTCAAGTGTTATTGATAGTACGTGAAGATCATATTATGTAAGTTATCTTAACTTGGTATAGTGGGGTAAGCAAAGACAAATATAGTTTCATTTATAATTATCATCAACTCTTGATACCGCAATTTATCTCAGTCATAAAGCAACATCAAAAACTTGCCTGCCTACTTTCATGAGGTTTTGTGGGTTGTTGTTTTTGAGTGTTTTGGTTTTGTTTTTTTTTAATATTTATAAGTATATAAAATGTCAGAACAACACAAAAAGCATCTTACAAAAAAAAAAAGAGCTCTGTAAGGATATCAGTTGCTGACAAGTAAATACAGACTATGAATTCTAATCTTTACAGTAGCATAATACCTCAGTGGAGACCACTGTTGTCTCCTCAGCAGCGCCGCAAAAAGCCCAAATTAACTCAGACTAACCTTTTGAAGTTAAGCAGGTGGAGACAAACTGCTCAACACTACCCCAAGCATGCCAAGTATCAATGTTTCCGCTGGTCATCTCAACATCATGATTTGTTTTCTAGGTGTACACACATATGCCTATGACCTGATTACTCAGCATCTAGTTATGAGATCCTTGAAAGGCTTTTCATCAGGGGGAAAAAAAAAAAAAGCTTTGGCATCCTAAGAGCAACATTAAAATTAATGAAATGCACCCAATAACATTAAGGCTGCTTACAGTCACGAGGCACAGAAAATAAAGGCAAAGGGAACACAAACAATCCAACCCCTTTCCACTGCTGAGTGCCTTATGCTCCCTTTGAGCAGTTATCAGCAGTTTGATCAGCATTTAGCTTAGCTTTACCCAACTCTGACCTTGCTTATTTTATAGCAAGTCTCTATGAAAGTCCTGCAGCTTGTGGAACAACTCCAGCCAAATAACTTTGCTAGCTGAGGGCTGTGAAGGTATACATCACACCCCATGAGCATGCCCTGTTCTGAAAGAGGGTGTAGGCACTCGCCTGCAAAGGAGATTCAGAATTACAGCTCCAGAGCTGAGCTTGCAACCCCATGAAAGAGCTTAGATAGGTCCCCAGTCAGTGCTTGTTTACCAAAGCTTGCTATTTCCCATGCCTACAAATCCTAGAGATTTTGCCTTAAAGTTGAGACCACTGTGTCTTCAATGCCAGGGTTCCTACAGCCATATAGCAATATTGTAACTTTAATAGGAGGGTGTTGGTCCTGAATTCGAGGTTATAATGAATTCCAGCTGCTGACAAGGCTGTTTAAAGCCAGCTGTTGGGTTTTTTAAATCTGTGGCACTGAATTAGTCCATGATGTCAACAAAACTTGATTAAAGACTTGGACTTTTTTTTTTTTTTTCCCTAAATTTTTCTTCATATGCTACCAGTCAGAAGTAAAAAAAAAAAGAAAAAAAAAAAAAAAAGGGGGGGGGGGGATTTTGAAAAAGTTATAAGTTGTTTAGGCTGTTTAAAGCTGCAGAAAAGTGCACCTGAACCTTTTTCATTATGCTAAGCAATCCTGTGCCTAAAATAGTCACTGAGAATTAACTGCTTTCCAAGTTCATGGAGTTTGCATAACCATTCACAACTGCACATAATATTTCTCATATTGAAAAAAGGCACCTTTTCATACAAGTATTTTCCACTCTCTAGCTTTAAATTTAAAAGTTTCTTTTGCTGGGTGCTGTCACATTGCAGATGTCAGATTTTCTCCGTTTCCAAGCATCTGTAGGGTCTTCACATGTCTGAGTAGGCAAAAGAGTCTCTCAACAGATCATCTTCATATTTCAGGTAAGGCTGAGAGGAAAAAACCCAACAGGTTTACTCTTCCCAAATGGTGTAAATCCTCAATTTTCATGCCAGTAGCATTTGACATCGCCTTTTTTGGGGCATTCTTTGGGGACTCTGCTATATAGGAACCTAGCTTGCTTTCCCTGCAAGTAAGGGATAACCTCCTAATGCACAGTCTCTGCAAAATGATCCTATTTATCCCAGGAACAGTAGCAAAATTTAACAGTTTAAATATGGTAACACATAAGTGCATCTCTATAAACTCTAGAGAGTTTCACAGCGCAGCTACACAGCTCTCACTGGGAATATTCTTGTCTTTCAGGTTATGAACTGCCTGCTGTGGCCAAGCTGTACGGCTCCGAAAGGCTTTGTGGTACAGATTATGACAAGCCCAGGACATGACCTGTAGCCAGCAATATGAGAATTCACTAGGGCTCAAGCTTATGGGTTTGGGTTTTTTTTTTTTATTTCCCAACTCTTCCTACTTCATAGGGAAAATACAGTATATAAAAACAATCTGACCCAATGCTATATTATCTACTGAAAAGTGCCCGTACAGGGGTATATTATAATATATGATTACTCAGAATGGCTCTCATACTCCTGCCATAAAAAAAGCTAAAATATTAAGACTGCTGTAAAGCAAATTATTTTGTGAGTTACAGAACTATTTGGCACTGGCTCTTTCCTTTGTTCTTGACTTGTCTCATCTTTACCCTCGAGTGGTATCTGCTTACCAAGCTAAGCCAGCAGCTATAGCTATATCTTTGGCAGTGAGCACAACCTGGATTTAGATGGCAAGCATATGAATACTTCGCATTTTACTTTACCTCTCCACCACCCTCAAGAACAGGCTCTGCGCCTGCAGATGATCTTTTCTGATCAGTTAACTTGGCAAGGTCTTTGGCAAAAATTGATCATTGACAGTAAAGCAGCACTGACAGTAAAAAGAGCTAAAGACGACTCAGACTTGGGTTTGATACCATTTGCTTAGACTCTTTGCCTGACAGAAGATGTCCTACCATATAGCATAGTTCAACAGTGTCCTCAAACTTTTATTACGAAAAGAAAGGAGTTTCACAGTCAATCTCTTTTAGATGCTATACCTGCTTCCCACACAGATATTTCTCTTCAGTAGACTTTCTATAATATATCCCTATCCACGACACTCAGAGTTGGTGTTGTATGCAGTAGAATCCACTTAACCCTATATACTTCCAGCCTCAAAACCTATGAGAAAGACTGGATAGGAAATGCCAAAGAAAAGAGTAACCAGGATTGTCTTTTTCCTCTCATTTTTGGAATTAGCCTGGCTGACTGGTTCTGTACACTGCAAAGGCATGCGCAGAATGGGAGAGACGCAGTCTTTGTATGTGGAAAGGGTTTGGTAGTAGCTGAAATAACTGCTCTTTTTTACAATGACTGACAAGCAATTTGGTAGGAGGCATTTTAAACAGCAGGCATTTTAAAGTAGTTGCTATCATTTAAGAGCTCATTCGGTTGTTAGAGTTAGCAAATATACAGCAGTAATGGGATCTGTGCACATAGTCATGTGAGAGGGCTGATACGCACATTCATAAATCCATAGAGAACTATCTGGCAGCATTGCATCCACAGTCACAGTTGCTTACAGTTAGTCTACTGCAGCCATGGAGAGCCAGAGCTGCATTGTGCCTTTCTGCACTGGATTCCCAAATAATTTTTCATATGCACACTGCAGTGAAGAAGATATATAAAGCATTCCTCTTGTTCCACAAACTTAAGTGATCTGTGTGCGCTTATAGAGTCCATGGATGCATGCAGCCCATTAAACCAAATTTTAGCAGCAGCACTGACACAGGTTCTTTTTGCACACAACATTATCAAGTCAGTTTTAAATAGAGGAACATAATGACTCTGAAGGAATGGCTTTGTACTCAAGTATCTTCATCAGAACCTTTGGG
>NW_008825271.1:1517452-1527862 GCF_000699105.1 Pygoscelis adeliae
AATGCAAGATTATTTCCTCTAATGTTTATATTTATTTTTATGAACAAAACTGTATTAAAATAATTTTCAGGACAATTCTGCCATTGCAGTATTCTGAGAGGACAGAAACATACTAACTGTTCCTAAGCAAACGTTAAAGGGTAAAGATTTTTACATCCCACAAGTCATTTGGTACTTGATAAAAGAACCATTTTATCTTAAACACCACAAATACAACACTTCCTAACACAACACAGGTAGCACTCTGCTAAGCGTCACCCAACAGCCACTTAATGGTGAAAACCACAGGTCTAGATATTAACAAGCTGAAGCCTGACCTACTTATTTACAATGCGATACAACCCCTTGCAAAACATGGGGTCAATTTTACAGTCTTTGTTTGAATAAAGCTCCCATTAATTTCTAAGATGGTTTCACCTTCTCAGGAAAGATCAGGCCCACTGTCTGCCCAGCGAAACATACAGAAAAAGAGTCAGCTTTGTCACAATCAGAAATAAATGCCTTCAGTACTAACAAGACATACAGGAAAAGTTCTTTTAAATGGCTCAACTCCAGGTAGTAGCTGCTGAGAAACAGTTGAGAACGAAGGGAAGATGGGTGAAGGCAAGGAAAAACCAAAGCAAAAGGACAGACCAGAGCACTTAAAACCAAACTCACTTTAGCCAACAGCAAGATTTCTCTGTTCTCCTACTGCCGTCAGCTCTTGGTCCAAAGAGACGACAAACTCTTCTTCTGTTTTACTTATAGGTTAAGAAGGTCCCACAAACACTGATCAGCTGTGCCTCAACCAGTCCTAATTCGTAGGTGCACAGCAACACTTACCTGTCTTAGGAATCTGACCTAGTCTTCTCTCTTGCTTTTCAAGTGTTTATTTTTCATGCATTCGGTTTCATCCACTGGAGAGGCTCATAACCTAATGTCAACAGCACCCTCCCTTCAGAGTCCTCTGCTTTCTTCCCAGGGGAAGTTCCTGCCACATAATGCTCTCCACCTGCTTCCCCAGCACACAGGCCTCTCCCATCTTTCTGCCAAAGAGGTATCCACAGCTGCCAGACTGAAGTTAAATGACACATATGTTCAGTAACCTCAAAAGATTTTCCTGCATTTTATGTTTGTTGTAAACCTTTACGTACCTTTACAAATAAAGCCCCTACAAGCCTCACCAGTGCGATGTCTTCTGAAAAGCAGCAAGCCTTGTGCACATTTGATAGCTACATATGCAAGCACCTGGACACTGGAATAGATAAGGGGATGCTTAGGGAGGGGCAGAGAGGATACCACAGAAAGCCTAAGCTATATTAAAGCAACCTACATCACCTTTTCTACAGTAATAGTAAGAGCAAATACAATATATAGACAATGTTTACAGTCTAAGTAGTACAACATCAATACACACAGGCATACTTGAACAAAGTTTAGTCTCTCATAGATAAAAAACAGGTCTCAAACTCACACTGTTGATTGCCTAGAAATTTATCTTAGAAAAGGATCACTCAACCTCTTTCTTGTCATTAGTCTTTCTGGTGTATAAGCCTTTTCCTATCAGACAGAGACTGCAGTGAAGCAGGCTGAAGCTCATTGAAAAGATACAGAATGAAATGATACCAAGAAGGAACTGTAAAAGACAAAATACCCAAACAGATCAAGTCACTGTGACCAAAATAAAATCTATAAAGCAACAGATGAACTATAATAATAAATCATCTATCACTGAGACCAGTGAAGTATGCATATTTGTTGGAGGGAAATAAACCTTGTTACAAGGGACAAAGCATCTGTGATGTCTTCCATAAGCCTGAAGAGGAAGTCTACCTGAAGGGCCTCCCAGAAGAGCTGCATGGAGCACCTTGGGGAAATGCTGACAGTGAGAGCTTTGGAGAAATCAAGACAGAATTGCATGCAAGACTAAACCAACACATGGCAGTCATCAGCAAAAGCCCAGCCAGCTCCCAGCTAGGAAAACATGCCTTATCCACAGGTTATAGAATAAACACAGATGCAGCAAAATGAGTCACCAGAGGAAAACAAAAATTTAAATTGGAGGCAAATGAAGCTTTTTGCACATGCATGACAAGAAATCCATTGAGCAAAACTAATTTTATGTCTGTGCTGGAATAGCTGTCTTGCATGTTAAAAATAAAAAGACTACAATGGTAAGAAGGGAAGTACCATATAGCCGCAGATTCTAGAAATAAAAAAAAAATCAAAAAGCCCATCTAAATAAAAAGGAATGTATATCCCAGAAATTTATTTAATAAAGAAAAAATATTAAGAAGACAATAAAAATAATTCAGCATTGTCAAAAACAGTGTGAGAGGAAAAATCATAAAATAAACATTCATACTTCTTTTATTCATCTCTAAAAAAGTTAGGTTCTTTTCACAGAGACTTATGTTAATATATTTTACTTTCTATTTACTGCAGACTAAGAAGATACTATGGTCATTCAATGCACCTCAGCTGATAGGCAGTAGCTCATTAACCCACAATAACTCAACCGTGGGTCTAGTATGCATACTCTGTATTTTCACACCAATAAATCTTACTTTGTTTCAAATGACAAATCACGACTAGTGTCACCCCATATCCAGAGGCATACAGAAAATAAATGGTTTCCAAAACACATAAATTCACGAGGAACACATAATATATTAAAAAAAAAGGAAAGAAAGAAAGAAAGAACGAAAGAACGAAAGAATGAAAGAAAGAAAGAAAGAAAGAAAGCCCTCACATCGTAATGATTTTATTTTCTTTTTAATGAATAGTGGAATTGGTCATGGAGTCAGACCCTTATTCCACTTGGTGCTCTGCAAACACCGAGTGAAAAGCCAGGTTCAGTTCCAGTGAGCATAGTTCAAATATTAAGCAGGCATCGTCTGAAATGTGTGTTAAAGATAACAAATATTTTCATAAATGCTCAAGTATGAGGGTTGTTTCAGAAGAATACAGTGTGTGATGTGGGTGCTTCATGCATGGCAGATCCTAACCCTGTACTCTATCAAGGGAAGTGAAAAATGCTTCCAATAATCTGTGAACATTTCTACTATAAAGTAAACAGGATTTATAAACTCTTTGAAAATGAAGGAAATAACCTACAGCTTCTAGAAGTTTTTTTTATACTATTATGATTTTGCATCAATTTATCTCCCCGTAATAGCTTTTCTAGCAAAAAAAACTATTCACAGTATAAGAGCCAACTGTTTCCTACAAGCCAGCTCTGCAAATATAACTGCAGTCAGGGGGCAAAAGAACTGTTTCGAAGTTAGGAGTCACAAGTGGGTTACCCTGTGTTACTGTATGGTTTTAAGTAGTTGCTCAATCTTTGGACACCTTACCACCTATATATGCTGATTCTTGGTTATCCAACAAGAGAAGGAGCTGAATAAATATTTTGAAAGTTATCTGCTGTTCTCAGATAAAGGGGGACACAGGGCCAGATTTTCAGAAATATACATGGGTATCTGTACACTTACACTTGTGTGCATTCATGCTTTATGTTTCATAAGTTCAAATACTGCAGACTTTAGAAATCTAAATAAAAGAAAAATAGTTCGTATAGGAAGTGAAGGAAGCTCTTAACTCAAATACGTCACTTATTTTAAGAGATGTAAAATCACAACCAGTGAATGAATATAAGAAGAGAGAGTATTCAGTTAGGCATGGACAGCTAAGCCTTACAGAAAAGTCTGTCTTTTTATATGGTAATGTGTAGTGGTGTATGCAAGATGTAGTCTTGATTTTGGTCATGGACCCATAGGACTTGCCATGCATTCTGTTACAAGACAGCTCTGGGTTTTGGAGTCTTTCTCTTTTGTTTGTTTGTATTTTAAATGGGTAAAAAAAAAAAAAAAAATCCAAACAGACTTGTTTGGAGATATACTTGCAACAAAAAAAAAAAAATTGAGAAGAACAGTAAACGCTAGTTGCTAAGCAATACGCTTTTCATAGTCCAGATGGAGTCCCATCCTGCATGGGAGTCATACTGTTTCCCTTTAAATACTGTATAATAACATCAGTTGAAAACATACTCTCCAAATGGCATCCTGTGAGTCTGCAAAGTGGAGTGCTTGATTCAGCCTCATGAAGCCATGAGTGCTGCCTGAGCAAAGTCCGACTGTCAGGCAGTTCCTGTGCCTGAGCCATTCAGCAGTTGTCCCGTTAGGAGTTCGTTCCATTTATGGGGATAAACTGCATTTGTAACTGCTCCAGGTTTTTTGTCTCTCTGGCAGGTGTGCAGGGGAAAATAAAAAAGGGACAGAAGCTCCACTGGTTCTTGCCGATGCACTGCCTGCTGGAATAGTCTTTCTTGCCACCTTATTTCCACTCAGGATAAAAACAGGAAAAAAAAAAAACCTAAACACACACACGCACATACACAAACACAAGCAAACTACACAAACAGGGGAAAAAAAGGAGAAAATCAGGAGTGGCAAACCGACGATTCATCACAGTTCAGCCTTGCACGGTGCAGGCAGGACTGCAGGGAAGTGTACAGCCCCCAGGCTCAGCCTGCTCCACCAACTTTCTTCCCAAGTTGAGGATGCCTCCTAATTTGCTATTACAGCTCAAGCAGAACAGAATAGGCCATGCTTATGTACTTGCACAAACATACAAGAAACTCCCTTCCAATCACCTTTGCTAGCTTAATTTTCTGAAATACTGATTAGTATTATCAAGTTTCCAAGCAGATATACCAATAAACAAGTTAAGCCGAACACTCAAATATTTATTTACTGACAAGTTTCAAATTTCCTGAGTATCACTCATACAAAAATAACTATAAGATTTAAATATCACAGTGTGTTATTGCTGTGAGATGATGTGTAACAGCTGGCAATCTGCATTTTCCGGGTATTAAATATTACTGAACAATGTTAAAGAACAAACACACTGTTCTCATAGGGCCCAATTCGGGAAAATAAGAAGCTCTGGTTCCCACTCCCTTTGCTGGGAGCCAAGAGAATTAATCTCAGAGGAATGCTTTGGAAGGGCGAGCTTCAAATTGGATTATTTTTTTATTATTATTAGGTTCTGGATCTATAATAAGCACAGCTGTTTACTTATGTGCTAGCTATGTTTAAAAAGACATCAGAGGTTAAAATCTAATTTTCTAGTTTCAATAGTATGTGTAAATGGTCTTGCTACTGCCAAAAAGTCATAGTGTGTTACAAAAATCCATAACCTTCTTCATCTCCGTTTTCATAGTGCACATGTATATTAGAATGTATAAATGTGCTGACATTCAGAAGCAGCGATGAGCTTTTTGAAATGTCTGCTCAAAAATGGATGCTGTAGCTGGATGCATATCCTAGCCAATGAAACAAATTTGAAAAGATTATATGGTATTTTGCTTTCTTTCATGTTTATCAGATATTTTGCCAAGTGAGCCTATGTTATACCAAGAGCAAACCAGGAGGAGTTTCACCTTCCTACCAGTTTCGTTCCATAGCTACGCTCATTCAGAAAATGCATTGCCACCACTTGTAGCCCCTGCAGCTAGATGTAGAGCAGTTCTTTACCGTATCACAGTAAAGGCATCAAATAAGGCTCTTTTTTCAGAAGAAAAACATTGTTAAGAAACAAATGTTTCTTAATTTCCCTTTAGCTTTATTCCATTTTCCTTATTCTGCATGTTGTGCCTGAATGTGTTATAGTTTTCTTGTTAAATAAGGTAATTTAGTGAATATGTATTGTTTGTCTTTTTATCATTAGAAACAATTCAAGCAATTGGAGGAAAGAGAATTTATTCTGTCATTTCTGTTGCGGTTGCTGGTCTTTGTCAAGTTATTGATTAAAGAAGATGTTTCTTCACTTATAATTCTGCTACACTTTGAAGAGCCTGTAAAGAGAGTTTGGATATGCGCTCCTCTTTTTTGTGAGTTGCAGGGATATCTTGGTTGGATTTTCACCCTTTGATAGATGTGTCATTTTGTAAATATCATTATAGGTATTTATATTACTATGTATAGTATGTGTATTTATGTGTAGATATACAATAGGTAAAGCCCTAAGTTTCTGTTATAAAAGGGTAAAATATAACAAACATAAATGACATTATGCAGCACTGATAGGGACAGCCTTTGAACATTCATCGTTTAACTATGGAAATAAGACTTTTTAAAGGATTAATTATGTTATCTTAGCTTCCTCAGTGTTGTAACATTTCCACTCTTTCAGGGCTTATGAAAGCTTTATTTTTGTCTAATGCCAAAAGCAACATCACAGAAAAGTAAAAAAATATGGAAGTAGAGCAAGAGAGAGTGACCTAATGTGGGACCAAACGTCATTAGAAAAGGAAGAGAGAGAGATTGACCCTTATTCCACGTGCATGAGCATGCCTAAGCTACGACATTATTCTCACTTATGTGCTCTGTAGGTAGAGCAATGGCTTTGGAGTCGGGATGCGCGGTACCAGGAAATAGCAGTCAGTGTGCAGCTCGTAGCAGAACACGTAGGGAAATCGAAAAGGGAAGGGCTTTAAGGCAAGGAGGAGAAGGGGAGAAAACTGCAAAGGGTGTTAACAGAGGACATACATACTTTCAGAGAAAATCAGTAATCCTTAATGCAATCAGAGGCCTGGTAAAGCTGAAGTACATAACTACTTTATAGCCATGGAGAACAGGGGCTGAGCTCAGCTGGTCTTGGAACACCGTGCTTGGCAATCTGCTCTGCAAGATCCTTAGTGACTTCACTGGGGTTATTCGGGGCTCAAAATGCTTTTCAGTATGAGCCCAGGTTCACAGTCAGAGAAAGAGGCCCAAAAATAGTCAAGTCAAATGGAAAGGTGAAATGAAACAGAAAAGGAGAAAGAGAACAGCATTAAGACGATCTTTGAGCATATTAGTATTGCGTTTCACAGCTTAAAAACTTAGAGAGTGCAGAACTAGGAAGCAAAATAGAGCACTTTAATACGTGGCAGTCTGAAGAATTTAAAGATGGGTGATGTGAATTAATTCCCTTGCCGCTGAAAGCTGAGTGCTATTCCAAAGTGGCAGAAAAGGAGGCACTGCCAATGCAACATCAAACATTTAAAAAACGCTGATATTATGCCATATTTCTACTCAAAAACATGGTGAATGTCTTCATGTGACATCAAAGGAAAAAAAGGAGGGTAATGTTATTACACAGGTTGGTTCGAGGCTATCTTATATTAAAAGTCACGAAGTAAAACTGAACACAGAAAAATCCTGGGTAGCAGAAAATATTTCCCAACAATTTTTATTTGTCTGTGGAAATCGTTGACATGAGGCAGAGTGAAAAGGTCTTCATCTGAGTTCTTTAAAGTGGACATCCACCAGCTGGAAAAACGTAGGCAGACACAGTGGATTCCCTAACAGGTAAAAATCTATCATATCAAACACATGCAATAAGCAATGAAGTCTAACTTTTGGTGCCCGTCCATGTGGAGACAAACACACATTCATGTGGAAAGTCCTTGTAGCTTCAGACCGACAGTCTGGTGAAGTATAGCTGTGGATTTAGTTTAGCATTTTTGTCTGTCTGAAAGTTCCAGCCACCACCTTATCTTACTGGAGGGGGAAGACGGTCAGACTGAACCGAATTGCCTTCTTAGAAACCCTCTCACCCTTTTGTTATCCTTCTTCAAAAAACTTTAACACCTTTAAAAGCTTTAAGATCTTTAGAAGGTTGAAGCTCTGTAAGCTCCATTGTACTGAGGCCTCTTTCTGCCAAACCAATCAATATTGCCTCTGTTTGCCTGACTCTGTAATATTCCTCTGTTGTTCTCTGCTTAATGTTTAGATCAGGAGCCATTTGGGCAGGAAATCCCTGTTTTGTAAATACTTCTACAAACCTAGTACAATTTAGTTCTATCCCAGAGTAAGGATTTTAGATATTGCCATAATTAATAGTAAGAATGAGAGTGGCCAGAATAAAGAAGCTGTTCTCCAATAAAGCCATGTCACTCAGAGAAGACATTAGCAAAGCAGTAATTGGGTTTTCTGAATAATTTTCATTTTATCAGTAGAAGGAGCACAGAGCCATGCAGTACTTTACGTACTAATACAGTCCTTGAGACAAGCCATAAAAGAGATGAAGCATCTCATTGCTGGAAAATAGTTAAAATTTAAGACTTACTTATGCCAGACAGAAATACGAACACTCATTTCTCTGCAAATGTAAGAATATACTCAAGATTTAGAGATATTACTTGCAGTTGTTTTAACAAATTTCCAAAGCTGGGGGGAAGGGGGGGAGATAAAAATAATTTAAATAATGCAATTGTACTTGATTTAAAAGGTGTAAACTGATTTTTTTTTCCTAATTTATAACTGTGTAAGATGTTGGCCATTAACATGGAAAGTAAAAAAAGTTGTGCAAACTGGTATAGCTTAAATGAAAATAAATGCCAATTCATGTCAATGTGCAGGAAAAGGTTATTATAGCTAGAAGAACTTGAAAGATGTTCTGGTGAAAGGAGGTGACTAGCAGAGGGAACAATGACTGCTTACTAGTGTTTTATACCATGCTACCCTCAGATTTAAAAAAAAAAAAAAAAAAGAAAGAACTCTCACTGAAGCTTAAAGTAGCAATAGGTTTCCAAGGGTTTAAACTGTTTGAAAAGCTGGCTGTAGTGAATACTGTTAGAAGGCACGAGGTGCACTGGAGGGGTTTGCAGAAAAGCCAAAACCAAAGTAGCTTTCAAGATCAATCAGAAACTGCTGTTTCAGGAGCTGTGCTAGAATTAATGCCAAATAAAATGCATGCTACTCCACAGAGATTTTAATGAACCTGCTTGGAGGCAACTGAATGAAGGTGCCGTTGGCATGGAGCAACATTTCAAAATAACCTGGAGCAGGTTGCTTAAAGTCCAAACATTTATAACAAAACTGAACAAAACACAAAACAGGAGCAGAAACTGGGAAGAGGTTAATGAAGTTCCGTAAGCAGCATCAATCGCTTCCTAAAACACACAGAGAAAACAAACTATGTTCAAAATTTTTTTGAAAGCACCAGGTGAGATACATTAAAATCCTTTGAGGAGGGAAGTTTGCTTAGCTCCTTTGAACAACTTTAGGCATTTACATTCAGTAAACAAGACATCTAGAGAAAAATTCTAGTCAAGCCCTCCTGTCCCTCCAAGCTAAGTTCTTTGGTATTTGTCTCTCTCTTTTTCTTCTCCATCCACCCCACACTCCTTTTCATCTGTGTTTCACTTTCAGCGTACCGCTCGGGATCAGTACACAGCAACAGCCGCAGTGTTTCTGCATAACTGTGCTGTGCCAGAGCTAGTGATGAGTTTATTCACCCGTATGCCTGAGCAGCAATTCCAAGGCATTCCTTATTTCAGTTTTCTGGTGTTAGGAGATTTTCCTCGCTACTCCTGGAATCTGAAACATGTTTCAGTCAACTATGTCATAATTAGAAATTACACTCTAATAATCAGTTCATTTTTCAAGCATCTCAGTGTTTGGAACATGGATATTTTCAAGGCCAGCACTGGGGAAAAAGGGGTGCTTCTCTCACCAGCTATAATATATTTTAATCCTTTTTTTTTTTTTTTTCTTTTCTACTTATGCTGTATGCATCCTGACCCTAAGAGGAAATGACCATCATCATCTGACACTTACAGAGCTGAGCTACCGTTGCTAGGACGAGAGTGCTGCTTGTTTGTCCTCTGAAGATTGGGCCAGGTTATTGCTTTGGTAGTATTAATTAATGGTGACGAGTTCCAGTTGTACCAGGCACAATGAATGCTGAATCCTGGCATAGTCCTCGGGATAGCTTCTTTGTAGTGGTGTTGCCCAATGATATTAGACTGCAGCTGAACTAGTGAAAGCATGGGAGAAAAATCTTAGAGGAAGAAGAAAAGCCAGGCCATAAGTTCTAGCTTGTTAAGCTACTGCAAACTTTCTGGTGAAATCTTAGCTTTTCCAATGGAGACCTTTCAGGAACTTATTTTTATTCTGAGGAGAGTCTCTTTCCTTTTATTTTTTGGTGGGCAGCTAGAGTGGATGATATTAATGCATAAAGTATGCTACTTCACCAAGTATGTCACTCTGATGGAACAATTTGTTTTAAAACAGTTTGATAGTTAGATTTTTCATCCCATTGGTAACTAAGACGATGTCGTCAGTTTCAGACACCAAAAGGATGTGCAATATACTTGAAACAAGTAGAGAACATATCCACACTTCAATTCTACTTTTTATTCAATTTTTTTCCTGGTAATTTTGAACCAAGTGTTACAAGGAAAGAATGCATTAGAAAATTGCAATGTAACAATGTTATCATCTTACCCAAGTGAAGTGCAAAACCAAGCAACTCTCAAGTAGCAAAAAAGGTAAATTAAATCTTTGAAAGTCTTTACTATTTAGTACTCATGTTAATAACAATGCTGTTGATGACCATTATGAATGTCACTTGTTGCCAGTTCCTACTGCACTCCTG
>NW_008825271.1:1527894-1543761 GCF_000699105.1 Pygoscelis adeliae
CAGTAAGAAATTACAATAATTGATCTGTGCAGCTATTTAAGCCTGGCTGAACATGGTAGGGATGAATGCGTTTGGAGCAGGTGTTGAGCAGCTCACACATAGCTTGTTTGGTCAGGGAAAGGGAACCTCTTTCATTAGTTTTCTGCATAAGGAACACTTAACTATAAACAAGGAAATACCCCCAGTCGCAAACTTCTATGCTCTTGGCTATACCTGGCAGACCCGGGGTGGTGGTGGTGGTGGTGGGGTGTGTGTGGGGTTCATTCTTTTGTTTCCTCTACTTTTTTAAGCTTTTAGAAGTGCTTTCATGAATTAGGGTTTGAAAAATTTCTGGGGTATTTGCGTAGCCCCCAGCAAAGCTGTGGGAAACCGCTGCTTCTGGCAAACAGGTAAGTGTACCAAAGCTATGAATATCCTCAATAACTGTTTTCCAAGTAATACAAACAAGTATTTACCACAGCTGAAAATCGTCATCTTCTTTGTGCTTAGATTCATATCAAGAAATCTCTACTTGTAGATGAGAAGGAACAAAACCGAGCATAACGCAGAAACGTTATGTGTGTGATGAAAGAATAGGCAACTGCCAGCAAAGCACCGTTTCCATTTCCCTGTTACTTTCTTTTAGACAGTATATACAGACATAAGTCTTGCGGACCAGCAAAAGCCACAAACAGGGATGCTGAAGACATACACTGTATAAACAAAATCTTTCAGAAGAAACACTAGGCTGGGTGATATCAGGTTTAGGATCTCAACAGTCTTTCACCATGAGCCTCAGGGATTTCAGGACTAGGCTGCAAAGGCCTACTGAGAGAAACATTCATTATTTATGTCCTTGGATAAGGATAAACATAAATAAAACACAAACAAACAAAAAGCTCAGTAGAAATTATACCATGTGGCTTTACTACATTAGGAGTTTTGGTTAATAAAGTGTGTATGGGGGGGTGTTTAGCAAAAGTGTACCAATTTAAAATAATAAAATCTAATGAAAGATTAACAATAACATGAAATGTTTCAGTAATGTTCCCTGTAATGGCTGTTGACATGGGAAATAAATCATCAAAAGGATTTCTCAAGAACAAATTTAACAAAGAAATATGTAATAAGAGTGCCTTAGATAGCTATATTCAGTACATAGACTTAAAATGTAATTCTACATTCTCCCACATTAAATATTTAAATTCTCATAAGGAACAAAGAGTGTGGGACTAACTCTCTCTCTTCAGGCATATTACATTTCAAAGCAAGGATGTCCTTAGGATCCAGCTAAAGCCTGGATCTGTGACCGTGTTCTATTGTTTGGCCTCAAACTAATTGTAGCAGAAAATTAATTATGTCCAACATTTCAAACTTAAGTTTTTAAAAAGCAGCTTGATCCTGAAGGGCAGGAGTTGCTCAGCATGCTACATATTGAACCTCTAAGTGGCCTGATTTTTCAGAACTGCTTGACTCGTCTAACACATTAGCTTTTGATAGAACCAGATGGTGTTTAGGTCTCGGTATTTCAAGGCACCTTGACACAGATCCTTAAATGCATTTCTGTATAATTCAAACTGATTTTTAATACCTCTGAGGATCTTGCCCCTGGGTACATAATGGCATGTACTAAATGTAGACACCAACATTAAGAAACTGCAGTCTTAGCATTAAAACTGTGTATATGACTCTGTCTGTGTAACACATGTGCAGGACAAACACAATTTGAGGAGTAGAGAACATGGGAAATAGGGTTTTTTGTATAAATCTAAAACACAAGGGAAAGATTGTACTAAAGTTCTGCCCTATTTTTTTTTTTATTTTACAGTCTGTGACTTGTAAAAGGACTCCAAGGTTAAAAATCTGCTTAGTTACCTCTAGCTGAAGATTTCAATTTTTTTTTCAGAGATATCAGGTTGTGTATAACAAATAACTTTTACAACAAATAACTGGAATGGTGAAGGAAAAACAAGGAGAGAAATTCTATGTATATAATAGATTACTTTTTTTTTTTTTTATTACCCAGACTACACAAAAACCCTGGATTTTAATAATTAAAAGCAAAACAGCTTGAAAGTAGGACTTGTTGACTTGTCACAGTAGAGTGCAAGTCTTCTGGAAGATTTTGCTTCCGAAAGGTGGGCAAATGTTGCATGAGAAAGTCTCAGTTCTTTCACAAAGGCTTGTCTCTGCAAGGTGGTTATGCTGAGTATTCTCTAAAAGGACTGACTTGAAATACAAATGACCTGTCCTTGACTTGTATTGAAACTCTGACACTTTCTGAAGTTTATCACAAATGCAAATGTTGCTTATACCTTTGAGGGTTTTATGAAGATATTTATAAACTGTGAAATAAAAAATAATGTCAATTATAGCACCTACTTCATAATTGAACCCCTTCTTCTTTTATGTAACTGTTTACCTCAAAAATCATTTTCTAGACCTCTTTGGTTTAGTATTTGCCTGTAGCTTGACATGCTATTGTCTGAATTTAACTAAAGCTATCAGTGAAATAATGCTAACATCAAAACCAGAGCAATCTATGACATCCACCACCCGCCACAAATACCTTATTCATCTTCATTTACTTTTGTGTGCTACACTTGTCCAAATATCTTCCACAAAATGACTACCCTTCCTTCACCCTGCTGTGAAATGAGCTGTATGACCTTTACAGCCCTACTAGGGCTAATGTGTAGAGGGAAAAAAAGTAAATAGAAATAAAAAGTCCTACTGTATTTTAATTCTTCTATTGGCCTTTTAAATACTCCATCTTCATAAATGGAGCATGAGTGAGTGTCAAGGATAGTAATTTCCTCAGCCAGCTGTATTATTCACAGCATTGCAGATTGTGTGACTCTCTTGCTTTTGTTACAAACAGATATAAACAGATATTATTGAGTTTTATTTTGTGGTTTTGTTGTTAACATTAAAAAGCGAGGAGGAAACAGTAGGTTGCAGAGGAATCAGGATGAAGCAGCAATGTGTGCAGAACAGCATGCTGAACTATAAACAATCCCACTTTCAGTGGAACATCTGAGGCAAGACTTGGCGTGCAATAAACATCTCACAAGAGTATGTGCTGTCAGCACGATCCTCTAGCGGTCCTGAGTGGACAGAGCAAGGAGAGCTCACCTCCTTGTTGGCTTCCCTGCTAAAGCAAATCCAAATGCAGAAAGGCTGCATGGACCTCTCAAACTGTCTCAAGCAGATTTCAAGGCTGACAGACTGGCAGTATTCAAACTTTTTTTTTTCCTTTAATCTTTCTGGATCCTTTTGGCTCTGTGAGCATCTTACTTCTCTGAAGAACTCCGCTAGAATAACTTTATTTAACCTCATCTTTTACTCTCAGACTAGTCAGAAAATATTTTATGTTTTAAAAAAACATGTCTTCAACTTGTTATTTACTCAGTATCCTAGCAGGAAAGAATCCCTTGCCTTATTTTGTTTTCATGAAGCCAATTTCTTTAACCATCTGTGTATTCATGTGGGGTCATCTCCTATCGGATCTGACTTTTTATTGAATATACAGGCAATTTAAAGGCATTTTACAATGTTTATCTATTTAAACTGACTGTCAAAGCATCACAGACATTAACAGTATTTTCTTCTGAAACGTAAGGATTAATGTTTATACAGAATGACCTGCAGAGCATGGAGGTTTTAATCTAACACCCACTTTGTTTTGAAGGAAAATTATGGAGGCACTTGGAGTCTCACTGTAGAGGAAACGAAGTAGTTGACCTTTTTTATGCTGTTCAATGTGATCTTTACTGTGAAATAATAATGATAATGATGGCAACGATGACAACGCTTGCTGATTTGAGCTACTCAGAATAATGAGGAAAAACATGTCCTCAAACCTGACTTATAAGTAAAAATGAGCTGTTAATCCTCACAGGATCCCTCTAGTATACAAACAATAAAATTGCAACTGATTTTTTTTCTTTAAATCCATATTCCTCAAAAAAGCAACAGACAAGAAGTAAACAGAAGAGCTCATTGTACTATGAAGTATTTGCCTAAGAATGCTGCATTCAAACCAACTTTTGGAATAAATAAATAAAACAATATTATTGAATTAAATACAATTCAATCTTATTTTAAAATATGATGCATTTGAATTGTTCTGGTTCTCCTCTCATGAACATTGATAAAAATAATTCTAAGGGGTTCATTGTAAAACTAGAGACAGGCCAGAACTAGGCCCTTGTCACTATGCTCTGCAGCCATACAACTGATTTTATATATTAGATTCTGCAGTATTTTTTCAATAGAGCTTGGTGAGACACTGAAACCTGGCCTTTGCAAAGTCCTACAAATGCACAGTAAGGAGGAGCACTGAATGAGCAGAGATGGATGACATGAGCTGACAGGTCTTTTCAACTTTTACCTTGTTATCTTATGGTCTATCAATAGGGAATGGGGAGAAATCCAATGACTTTCCCAGCCTGAGGATGTTGTTGAATATCAGACTCCTTCAAAAAATCACCAGTCTTTAAGGTGTGATAAGCTAGAGTCACAAAAGGATTTCACCGTTGCAATTGTCTCTCTCTTTTTCTTCTCCATCCACCCCACACTCCTTTTCATCTGTGTTTCACTTTCAGCGTACCGCTCGGGATCAGTACACAGCAACAGCCGCAGTGTTTCTGCATAACTGTGCTGTGCCAGAGCTAGTGATGAGTTTATTCACCCGTATGCCTGAGCAGCAATTCCAAGGCATTCCTTATTTCAGTTTTCTGGTGTTAGGAGATTTTCCTCGCTACTCCTGGAATCTGAAACATGTTTCAGTCAACTATGTCATAATTAGAAATTACACTCTAATAATCAGTTCATTTTTCAAGCATCTCAGTGTTTGGAACATGGATATTTTCAAGGCCAGCACTGGGGAAAAAGGGGTGCTTCTCTCACCAGCTATAATATATTTTAATCCTTTTTTTTTTTTTTTTTCCCTCCAACAGAACCATGAGTTCCCAGCAATGATGTCAAAAGGTCTTGTGTTCCTTTTCAAAAATCTTAAGAGCTTTCTTTTTTGTATTGTGTGTTTTTATAGGTGAGGTATACCCCCTTCAATACAGCTTCAGCTGAATTGCCTTGTACAGATGAACATCAATTAGGTTATATGCAAGATGAAAAAATGTTTCTCATCTTTTAATAAGAACAGCAGTGATTATTTATATATATTGCAGGTTTTCCTTCACATGTTGATTAATAGTGGTTGTACTGAGAGGTGAAATGAGCTGAATTTTGAGGGAAGAGTGGGCATGTGGGGAACGAGATCTTCTCAGTTTAGGCTTCTACTGCCAATGCATTCTCTGCACCAAAAGACTGTCCATAGGTATTTTGATTAAAAGAGAGAATCTTGAATAGAACCTATTCTATTCAAAACTTTATAAACCAATCAAGTTAAACTACTTAACAACTGCAAAGAAAACAAAACAAGATAAATACGATCAAAACAGTCAAGCTCAGGAGCGACCGTTCCACTGTATTCTGAATAGGCAAAAGACTGATATAAGGGGTACGAAGCAGTCAAAGTTTGAAGTTGGAGGAAATTATCTGCAATGTCTTAAATTGATACATAAATACAAAATATATGCAAATTACTTACCTAAAAGTGTAACCTAAGACAAATATCTTTCTATGGACATTTTAATAAAAAATGACACTGAAGTCTTTTAACTGGACTGGCAGCCTTGAAGAAACTCCCCTCCATCTAAGTGTCAGACAAATTATTCCCCTAAGAAGAAACAATTCCTGTTCAATACCGTCGATTCCATCTGCTCTCAGAACTGGGAGAGCAGCTCTAAAGCATCTGGTAGCAACGTTACTCAGGTATTCCCATGGAGTCAAATCCAATCACCACAAGATTTTTGTATTGCAAACTGAAAACCAGGCATCCTCAATACATCAACGAACTACAGGCTTCATGGCCATGTCCCCGGCTGGATGCGTTGCACCACATAGGCAATGAAACAGACCCTTTTGAGATACAACACCAGCAGCTGATATTTAGAAGTCTGGTATGATATATCATATGCAGGATAACTTACAACCTGACTGGGAACTGAATGTCATTTATACGTTATTAAAATGCCATGTAGGAAACATTTGGCATAACTCAGACATGGAAGGTTACATACGAACAGGAGCAAGCTTACGTTAATGTTTGTATATTCTCACTCTTTTGTTCATTCAGCTTTTCAAAGGCTGAATATCATATTGCTCACTCACAATACTCATTAATTACTTATTTCCTTGCTACTTGTTAGCATTTTGTTTTTCTTTGGTGATGGATTCATATATAGACATCTTCATTTTTTTGCTTTATTATCTTGCCTGGAAGACTAACAGAATAATAGTAGTTACAGAAAGAATGCCATGATTTAATACAAGAAAACAGATGGTTATTTAAAATTACTTAGTTCTAATGTTTAATGTTAAGAAACATGCTTAATAACCATAAATGTGATGCTAATTAGGCATAATTTATTCATGTATCCCTCTGAATCATTGATGACAATTTATTTGAGAAAACTAGGCTCCTCTGCATGTTAGTATATTCATACGCTATAAAACCAAAAAGATTTTTAAACTGTGTCTATTACTATAGATCTATTTTTACTCTTATTTGGAAGAAAAGAATGACACTTCTGTCTTAGCTTGAAAAAATTTCTGCTAGAAAATGGATTTTGTAAACTGGCAAAAGAATTGGTAACTTCAAACAAAGCCTAATTTTTGACAACATAAGAAGATAATTCAAAATTCAAATAATAAAGATAGCCAGGCTACAAATGTATTAGCAGTTTAATTAGACATGTAAGAGCTATGTACAGCACTGCATAATATCTCTTCTCTGAAAACACCTGTACATGGCAGCAGTTTAAATTATGTTCCTTGAAATGTATTTCTGTAAAATCTTTTCCACAATTAGCCACCCACATGTAAGAAATAGAATGACAATTGGACATGTTATTCCAGCTTAGATGTATTTGATAGATATAATAAACCAAAACCAAGCTTCATATTCCCTCAGGTGTCTGGATGGGCTAGTATCTGCAAATTTACATATTCAAGAAGTCCAGAAAATTCAATAGGAAATAGACATCTAAAACATCTATTCTTCTTGGATTCTATGGTTCTGAAAGTATATTTGAAACAACATGCTTTATACCATAACCTTGTATTGGCTGTACTGTACATCATCCAATAACCTTGAAGATCTTTGGTGGCACTACATTATGCAGCAGGCATTTTTGTTAAGGCCAATTTTCTCCTGAACGATACGTGTACTTATTTCACATCTCCAAAAGATTTGTGACTGATAAGAAAAGGATGGAAATGACTTCTTCTGCCAAAGCAAATAGTTTTATATAAACTTTGCTTTTACTATGAAGTAACCAAGGGCAAAACCACAGAAGCCTTTTCTCCTCAAAGAGTCCAGCAATACTCTGTATTGCTAGAGCTGTGTTACTAGTGTAACAAAACCTTTACTGTATGACTCAAGCAGGGCTCCAGAGCACACAGAGAAGCCAGGGATTCCAAGTATGATTCAGGTTTAAAGGGTCAGCGGAGCCTCACAGAGAGCTAAAATGACAATGGTGATGAAGTATAAAAACAAAGGAACAAAACAGCTAAAATTGTTAGTGGGTCACAAAGCATGTATAAGGCAAAGAGCATTAGAATTCTGACCATTTTACCACAAAGTTTCCAACTTGGCATCTTCTGCTTTTTTGGGGGGGACACCCACAAACCCTCCCCCTCAAACCCACAAAACAAACAAACAAAAACTTGAAAAACACAACCCAGATTTTCTGTTCTTAGCCAACCCTAGGTATTTCTTGACACCTGGTGAAAATGAATCTAAAGTTTAATGAAAAATGTTTTAAGAAAGAAGCTCAAAACAACTATTTTTCTAAAAAACTACTATTGAGAATGTCTAGGAATACAGAATATGCACAAGGAGAGGGAAGAAACTTTTCATTGTCATCATCTATCTATCATTAGCAAAAAGCCATGGTGTGAGAGCAATATTTGCTCTAGATAAAGTGTTGACAAGCTAGCAACATCTGAAATGAGAAAGCATTATCATTATTACCATAGTAGCATTTGGGTACGAACATTATATAAAATGTATATGCAAAAACCAGGGGTAACAAGGCCCTCCAAAATCAATGGTTTTCATACCCCTCTATAAATGATCGAGCTAGGAAAAAACTTCTTCCAAGGGTACCCATCGTGCCAAGGTAGAGGCAAACCTGCAATCGTTACGAGCCTGTGCAGCCACGAGATGGCACCCAGCGTGACAGTCCGCAAAAGGCACATCAGGACTATGGGGTGCCTACACTCTCATTAGTTACGGTTTCCACTGAACCATACACAATGCCTGTTCAGTCCTGGCAGTTGCACCCTCTGACATGTTAAGGAAGGAAGAGAGGGGTACAATCATGAAATGCTTCTCAGAGAGAGAATACCAAGTATGCAGGGAAGGGGAAAAAATAAACAATTGCAAGCAGATGGTGAGATGCATAAAAAGAAAGCAATGAGCAGTTAGAGAGACTATATTCAACCTTTCCCCTCAGTAATACCAGTTTAAACCTTGCATGTTCTACAGTAGCACCATTTCTGAGAATACAAATAAATACAAGACTGAGCCTTTGGCTTTATTATCTCTTGTCACAGCACTGGAGAAATTATGCCTTTGGGAGTCTCAGCTCAGTGACAAAACTGCTTATTAGGAATTTGATAATTAGCAAAATGGGGGGAAAGAATGGAATATCGCAATACCCATCATAATCCCAGAAGATAATTATTTCAGACATAGATAAAGATAACACAACATGGATGGTTTTAGTTTGAGAATACAATGACGTGATATACCAGGACCTGCATTGCCTTTGCACAGAAAGCGGAAATTAAACCCACTTTTTTATATGTGTTGGTATGGCTTTTAACTATTAATATACACTGCCTCTACAGAAAGAGACCGTTCCCTTATGTTCCCTTACTTGTTTGCAAAGTATCAGCCACACAAAGAATGCTGTAAAAATGAAAACAGCAACCATGGGGGAGGTAAAGAAGTTCAGGTTTCACTGTTGAACTTGACCATCTGATAAGTTTCAAGAAAGAAATCCAGGTACCACAACTTATTTTCATCACCTCACATGAACTCTTCCCTTGCTGACTATGCTGTACTCTATAAGGTTTTGGGGCAGCTTTAATTTCTTCTCTATAAGCATCAATAAACCAGGCTACGAAGCCTGACAAGGATTACTCCTGAATATTCTAATTAAAGTGGCCTTTGTATCATCTCTTGTATTATCATTCCTCTTGCACACTGATGCAAGACAGCTGGGAGAATCTAATCCCTGTTTCCTGAATTCATTCCTTACAGGCTGCTTACAAATGGCCTGAAATCTAGAAAAGATACAGGTGGCTTAAAAATACTTAACTTCAGCACTGCTTTTATGCTGAGCAGAGCTTGGACAGAGGCAAAGTCTCCTGGAACACTTTCTTCATATTATGCTACATCAGTTGTTACAACTGGAAATATAGCAACACTTTTCAATACCAGTTGTGGTGTAATGGACCTAGCATCCACAGATCTTCATTAGAAATGGGAAAGAAATTAAAACTAAAACAAACAAACAAAAAAAAGGAGGCCTAGGTGAAGAGATGAGTTCTTCAATAGAATAATTAAAAGAAAATCCATTATCCTTTCACAATCTGCAAGATTCATGCCAAATGAGCCAAGTCAAACTAAAGGATGATGAAGGGCTCGGTTGTTTCCCAGCACAGTTGCAATCCTCTTCTGACACAAAGGCTGGAGCTAACTATCTGAAAATACTCACTTTGTTATGATGTAATGAAACAAATATCAGACCTTCTGAATGTTGTTACAAATGTGGAGTTATAGAAAAAGATATTTTAATTGAAAAAAAATTATGCTGTCCTGAAGATTCATAAACTAGAAACTTCTTTTTGTCCTTACTTAAAAAATAAGATCAGATTCAAAGCTACTTTTCTACCTGTTTCAAACCTGTATGAGTAAATCATAGACCTACAACATGAGGGCCAAGAAAATTCTTCTGAGTTAAGGCCCAGTTCATTTCAGAAGACAGAAAACAAACTGAAAAAAGTTATACAACAGGATTAAAATCAAAGGGCAATTTCCCACTGACTTTTATGAAAACCCAAGTTTCCTAAATAAACCAAAATACTTGTCTATCAAAGACAGTCACTGACTTTTAAAAAATAAAATTATCAGTATGACCATCCCAAGAGACTTTTTGGTAGTGAACAGTCACCTAATGCCTATAAAGAAATAATAGACTGTTCTTTTTGCAGTAACAACCACACATCTGGCTGAGATTAGAGCTGGGTTTCTGTTTATGTGGCACTCAGGAAAAAATAATATTGAAAATGACTTGTCCAAATTAGCAGAGCAGCTCAGTGATGGGCAAAAGTAAAGAACTGGAGGATTTCCAAAATCTTTTCCAATGAATCAGGCTGTCCTTCAAACATATCTATCATTTAGAGGGTAACACCTTCCTTTGTGTTTCATTATACTAATTCTCTTGAACAGCAAAAGCTTTCCAGGGAAGTACCTATCAATGTGAAAATCAAAGATGTGCCGGGTTGAAAGGCATCCAATGGGATTACCTAGTTCATCTTCCCCCTTTGGGGCAAGATGAAGTGCGTACCTAGGATACCCTAGGCAGATGTCTGCGTGACCTGTTCTTAAAAACTCCTGACACCTCCTTATATAAATCCTCTATCTACAGATTAAGATTGTTATGTCTTATCCCATGTGCAGAAATGACACAAATTCCTGGTAACGGTTTTGATGTGCTGGAAGATTTTCTATTTCCCTATCAACACTTTCTCATATCAATAAAGCAAACTCAGCACTTTCAGCTTTCTAAAATCTAAATTAACTGTTATTATTTGAAACCTGTTGTTCTCCTCTAAACACCACATCATTTTAAAAGGGGGATATGTGGGAAGGGTCGTGATACTTCTGAGTACAACATATCTGCTGTTATGCTCCATGCAAAAGGGAACAGAAACAGTGCCAGCATCAGCAGCAACAGAATCTGTTTGCCTTCCTCCTTCGGGAGCAATCCAACATGTGGCAACATGAGGGCTCTGTCACTTGCAGAAAATGTGACAATTTTACTAAGACAGGATCCATCTGCTTCAAGATGAGCAGAAGATTGTTTGCATGATAGTAACCTCTTTGTATGTTGCAGAAGATCCCTGGTACGTTACCAACATCGGGAAGATGTACAATACTACATTTACGTATTTAGCTGTAAGTCATAGGTGTCAATATTATGGAGAATTTTACACATGGTTGACTTCCATTTAAAGAAAAGATTACAAACACAGTTACTTGAGGAGATTTGGGAATGGAACTAGATGAATGGAGCCTTTTCTGTTGAAACCTCTGCTTGGCAGTGGCAGTTCACCTATGAAGTTTGCCCACTTTTCACAAAACTCAAACTTTTAACAAATGTCAACTAAAATGACTAACATGGCCTGAATTTCAGATAGTTCAGATCCATTGTGGAGGATCTTATCTCAGCAAAAGGACACTGGATCAAATGTGGGTGCAGAAGACACATCTTCTATTTGTAACATAGAAATAAGAGCAAACACCTATTTTCCAGGTTTATGCAGCCTACTGCTGACTTTTCATCTGTTACAATAATCTTCTCTCTTCATTAATTTATGCCCATAATTAACTTGTGCCTGTTAAATGATATGGACCACTCATACTAAAACTAAGCTTGGTGTGGGTTTTGGTAATAGATGTTAAGCATGTCTGATCAGTAATTTTGATCTGTAATATCAGATAAAAGCCTAGAAAAAACAATTAAATGAGCCACTGAAGACTCAAATAAGGTACCATCAAAGAAGTCACCAAAATCAGAAGATCTTACCTGTAGCTAATTTATTTGAAATTCCTTTCTAAGATTTTTCTGAGGACTAATGTTATTTAAAATAATTAATGTATGCGAAGGATGGATGGTAACTCTCTTCCACCAAAGTATTAATGCAAATACAATGATTAGCAATTACTGCTTTGGTGTTCAAAATATTGTCATTTTAAGGTTGTGTTCTCCTCCTTCCTTCCTTTCAAAAGTGTTTTGTACAGTGGTGCAGTGATCCCTCTAAACTGGAGAATCATGATGAAATAGTGAAGCAATATGCTATGCCACAGTGCATATAACAATACATCTGCTGGTTGGGTGTGTTTTTCTTTTTTCTTTTCTTTTCTTTTTTTTTTTTTTGGCAACTATGTAACCTGCCTTTCAGCTACTGAAGCGTGGTTTATAAAGCATAGCTTATATTATATTCTTTAAAATACTTTGCATTAATCTTCTGCTGGAATATGAATGAAGAGCACACATACCCATCCCCACTGCTGGCAGGTTATCTAGTACCATAAATTTAGAATGCCTTTGATATGACACAGTACGCCGCCATGGGAAGAGGCACGGAAATAAAAGCTCAGCCTATGTAATACTGCTCCACAGTTTCACTGTTCTCCTTTTGTTCCACTAGTAGTCTGCACAGATAAGAGTAGCTCTCAGGTTATATCATCAGAGACTGCCTCTACAATTTGATGTGTTTTTCTCTGTCCTAGGAGAAGGCCCAATTTATTCCTCATTTTTACTTCTTTACTACCTTTTTTTTTTTTTAATAATAGGACTGTGGAATAGCTGCAAGACTTTCTTTTCAGGACATTAGCTGCTCTTTCAGCATCTGTTTATAACTCAATTGACTTTCCATTACTAACCTATGGATGAGAATTTCCTTGCATGAAGAGTAGCCATGGAAGCTTGCTTGCTTGCTTGTGGATACCTGAACAAATACATTTGGAATATTAAACACCTGCTAATTAGAGGCAGATTTCCAAAATCAACATGTGTGCCTACTTATGTGGGCAAATTACAAATTCCTCTCCAGCTGGACAAGAGAACTGGTTCAAGGATTTTGTTTTCAGCAGAGAGATCATAGCTATATTCATCTGGAACTGCTTTGTAAATAAGGGCCTCTAGATAGGATAACTGGCCAATGTACATGATTTAGACTAGTTATTTTCTAATAGCTATGCCATTAGACTAGCCAAGTATATGACAGGTTTTCTTCACAGCTTTATGGAATATCTTTATATAACCATTCATTTTCACTGTCAGACCGTATTTCTTTTATCTTAGTGTTCTTCCCAGAAGGAGACCTAATCTTAAAACATAACAGTAAAATGTCAGCTTGCACTGAGATACCTAAGGCACCCTTGACTGCGTGGAGATTTTGAGAAATAGCAATAGCAATGTTGCATTTTAATAAAGTATGAGATAAGTAGCAACAGCTTAAAATGTTGCCTTTTAATAACCTACTGTTGTCTGGTAAATGTGTATTAAATCAACATAATTATAACTGAAAAAGATGTTATTTTTAAGTAAGTTTCTAGGACTAATATTGACATAGTGTTTGCCTTACGAAAAAGAATTTGCCATGAATCAAAAATCAAATCATTTTGAATTAAAAAATATTATAAAATTATTCTGTGTTAAAAATACAGGAATATCCTTATCTCTGTGTTACTTCTCATTTTATTTCTTTCTTAACTCCTGGTCATACATTCCTGTGTGCTATTGCTAAACTCGGAAAAAACAAAATCTCTGGCTTTTTTTCCCCTATCCCCTTGCAAATACATTCCAGGAATATAATTTTCTTACAAGTAGACTTGTTACAAATGTTTTTATAGTGCATTTTTTTTCCAAGATGTAAATATACCCAAAGGAATATTGGTCTTATCTAAAAGTATTTTGCATCATTTTTATAACATGTGCCAAGCTTTCTGTGTACCAGAATGAAAAAAGGATTTTACAGAAGAAAAAAATCCCAGAACAACCTAACAACACATTTTGGCTATGTTCTTCAGAATAAATCTGATTAAAAGAAACCAGTTATTATCAGTGGCATGAATTTCCAGGAGCAAAACATTTCCCACCTCCAAAAAGAAATGCCAGAAGAAGCAACTGCTGTTCTGTTGCCCACAATTCCAACTTCAGATCCCTAAGGCATGTTCTTCAGAAACCTAAAAATTTCTGGTCTTACTTGTCTCCTCTCTCTCTCGGTACCTCTTACTGCCTATTCGCTGGTAATTCAGCATGGATAGCAAAAAAAAAACCAAACCAAAACCCCACAACCCTAAAAATCAAAGATACTTGAGAAGATGGAGAAAATTTGAAATGGTTGGGAACAAAAAGTAAATGACACAGACTAATGCATGAAGACACAAAACCAAGGTGTATATAAATTGATGGATGAATTAAAATGTTAAAATTAGACGAGAGGAGAGAAAGATGGATAACCTGTCATTTTCATAGTACATCAACATTTGGTCATGATCAGAGATTTTTTTAAAGCCCATTTTATCACAAACTTCAGACTTCTGTTTGACTTAGTAACAAAGCTTCTGAATAGAGGGGATATAGCACAAATGTCTGAACAGCTTTAAACCGAGCCTTGCAATTGGATGTTACTATAATAAAACTGCAACACTGCTCTGAAGCTGAAACAGAACCTCATGGCTGTTACTCAAGAAATTTCTAAAAGATAGGTTCAATAAAAATATATGCAGTTTCTGCACTACAGAATCTCACAAGGCCACGAAAGCTTTATATATTTTATTGAAATTTGCCTGAAGCATAGATTTATAAATGAGAAATTATCTGTTCCTGAAACCTAGCAAGAAGATATCATTTTATTCTCCAGTGTTGATTGTATCCTGCCCCGACCACCCCTTTTTTCCCCCTGGACTTTAAAGAGCAGGCTAAAATAACAGAAGATATTGAAGAGGGTTTTGGCTGTTTTAAATACGTATCTGCATATCACAAAAATGCAGATTATTTTTTTAAAGTGAACAGTGCCGTGGGATATTGCTACACTACAATAGGACAGTCTTTTTAATGTTCTTGTTCTGATTTTAAGTAGGTAAGATTATTGCGTACAGCATTTTCTCTGTTAGTGAAGCATGAATACAAAGACTGTTGCTGAGATACAATTATTTTTTAAAAAGCATCTAGGAAATGCTTTGTGTTGGTTTTGTTTCCAACCCTAATATGTCTTTTTGATACATCTATGGGTTATGTCTATGCAAGTGGGCATACATGCACACTAGAAAGCAGTCAAGGTTCCTCTCCATTTTGAATAACAGAATATTCAAATTATTAGTTTAGTCTTCAGTAACTCACTGCATTAGACTCAGCGGATAACATTGACTCAGAATAGCTATGATAAATCTGCAAGAAATATTTGTCAGAAATCATTACATCTTAGCTACTAACATAATAAGACTTCACCTTTCAAGAAAATCAGAGAAGGGAAAAAAAAAATCATCTAATGAAATTTGGATGCATCTTTCCAACAAGCCCATAATTTCTAAAACAGTGTGGATTCTGGTTTTTCATAAGCCCAGAAACCAGTGCTGCAGCCAGAGATTGCTGCATGTCCTCTGTAACATTGCCCAGAAAGGGGCTGTATAATTTAGAGAAGCAAATCAGAAGACTGGTGCCTCCCTGTGGAAACATTACTGTATTTTCACAGACAAATGTCAGACTGATCCAGCCATCAAAGGCAATGCTGCTGACTGATGTCTGAGTTGAAGACAAACAAATAAATCAAAAGATAACTTTAATGGAGCAAATATAAAAGGATCAAAGACACATAGTAAAGGTGGTGCATGCAAACAGCAGCACACATTCGGAGTTAAGCTGAAAAACAAGGAAATTCAAAGAGAGGGAGGGGACATGATTTCATAGAATCATAGAATAGTTTGGGTTGGAAGGGACCTCTAAAGGTCATCTAGTCCAA
>NW_008825271.1:1544121-1551302 GCF_000699105.1 Pygoscelis adeliae
CCACTCCAACAGGTCCGTGTCTTTCTTATGCTGAGGGCTCCAGAGCTGGACGCAGTACTCCAGGTGGGGTCTCACCAGAGCAGAGTACAGGGGCAGAATCCCCTCCCTTGACGCTTCTTTTGATGCAGCCCAGGATACGGTTGGCCTTCTGGGCTGCGAGCGCACATTGCTGGCTCATGTCCAGCTTTTCATCCACCAGTACCCACACGTCCTTCTCGGCAGGGCTGCTCTCAATCCCTTCATCCCCTGGTTTGTATTGATACCAGGGGCTGCCCCGACCCAGGTGCAGGACCTTGCACTTGGTCTTGTTAAACCTCATGAGGTTCACACAGGCCCACTTCTCGAGCTTATCCAGGTCCCTCTGGATGGCATCCCATCCCAAAATTTAGGCATAAGCACCGTCACTGCAGTGAGCTTATGGGCAGTAAAACCAGCAACAGCCCCACTGCACACTCTGACCATGTTCAGGCTGACTGCAGGGCAAAAGCTGTGATCCTAAAAGCATACTGAAATCTCAGCTACCACCAACTAAAAGTTCCACTGGGCAGTCCTGCTGAGAAGTCACTCTCTCCAGTTTTCCACAACCACCACCCATTACCATGAGGTTATGAAGCTGCTCTGTTCTTTCCAAGCCAAGAGGTACGGAGTTTGATGCGTATGGACTACAAGAAGTAATGTTGAAGAGATGATAAAGATGGACAGTGTCTGGTTAGTGACCAGGTAGGTTTGAAAATGTTTGTGGATAGGAATAGAAAAGAATATAAATGGAGTCAAAGCACCATTTAGGGGTTACCAAAGCATGAGTTGTTTAAGGACTGAATTCTTCCCCTGATTCAGGAGATTCACAGCAGCAGTGAACTGACTCCTGCTTTAGATGATTCCTGCACAGTCCCTGCTGATGAAGGCTCAGCTTTTGCTCCAGTTAATATCATCTGAAGAATAATCTTTTAAGGTCCAAACCAGATACCATAAAGATAAACTAATCCCCTGATCTCTATCTATCTCCAGACTAATAGCAATAGAGAGCAAACCTTAATATTGTGATATTAGCCTTATTATTATTTATAACAGAATGTTGTGGTTTAACCCGGCAGGCAGCTAAACACCACACAGCCATTTGCTCAGTCCCCCTCCCTCAGTGGGATGGGGGAGAGAATCAGGAAAAAAAAGTGAAATTTGTGGGTTGAGATAAAGACAGTTTAATAGGACAGAAAAGGAAGGCAAATTAATAACAATGATAAAAGAATATACAAAATAAGTGATGCACAACGCAATTGCTCACCACCCACCAACCGATTTCAATACCTGCCCTTCTTGATGCTTTAAAAATAAATTAAAAAGCTGTATTTAGTAGGGAGAAGGGCCAACATCCAGGTTTATGGAAAGCCACAAAATACCAAGTGAAAAAGGGAGTTAGAGCCTTGCACACAGAAGATGATATTTTTATTTTTTTTTAAACACATTTTCAGGAATATAGCGCACAGAATGAATTTTAAGATAGTCTTTAAAAGAGTGTTGATTCCAAGTTAAACAGTTAAGCTGTTAAGAAGTAAATCATGAGGAAGTCAGTGAGAACAGAATTGCCAGTTACGGGGAAGTGGAATCTGAAGAAAATATTAATTCTCATTTTCATTTTTCATTTTCTACACCTGCTATGTACTATGCAGAATCCAGTGGCTGTTAATCACTCTGCAGTACCACAAACATTCAAATATTAGAAAAGGTATTACATAGATAATTTTCATTATCTATCTATATTTATATATCCACATATATGTACTACTTACCTATCATACATCTATGGTTTCATGAGCTTTTAAGGTTCAAACTTCCAAGTTTTCTTTAGAACCCTGAAGCCCAGAACTTTATTTAATGTGTTTCTTCTCCTTTAACTAGATATCAGGTTGAAATGGTTGAAAAACCAGAAGAATCAAAGTGTCTTTCATGAAACTGGAACCAGCTCTAGGGAAAAAAACACAGTAGGATAAAGATTCTGACTGCTCCTTTGATTAATGCTTGTCTTTTGGGCTGGGTTTGTGGGTTTTTTTTACTCACTATTTCCATAGATCCTAAAAAATTCTATAAAATGTGTAGTTCATACTATACAATATCTTGATTAAATGCAATACCATGTAAATAGAAGTAAGGGGGGGGGGGGGGGGGGGGGGGATGATTATCATAGGCTCGTGTGAGTTCAGGAGCTGCCAATTTAGTATTACCCAATGTATGGTAATAATTGCATAAATAGATAATGCTGGTTCTGGCCCCTCAGTTTGGTCCTCTGTTTCACACTGGTCTTCAAGTAGTCTTCAATCTTGCCTTGCTTGGTCATACAAAGACATAACAATGACAAGTACAGTAGTTCAGAAATGTTACCTGTATACAAGAAAAATTAATTAAGACTGCTGTAGGAACTATAACTTTTATTAAACATTGTACAGTATGATAATGTTATGTAGTCCCTTTAGGTATTTGATGCTGAATATTTAACACTAAATTTCCTTCTGTTACTTTGGCTAAAGCATTTCCATGATTCTTTTCTCAATTTGATTTTGTAAATTTTGTGATATAAAGAAACAGGCTGGAGTTTTGGTAATTCTTTTGCACTTTTTAATATACCCATAAGGAATGAATAGTATTTTTACAGGTCATATTTCTTTCTAATTCCACATAATGAAGCTGTTGTTGTGAATGCTGTACCACTGGTGGTGAATAAAACCTTTTCATAGTAAAAAAAAAAGTTTTCTGCCCTTACATAGACATAGGAAATTGGAATTAAAATAAGATGTGAAATTAAAAATTCCAAATCTATTATCAACCTGTATTTTGATAATTGCTACCAGATTTTTGAAACATTTCTGCACCTGAGTTGAGTTTTGCTGAAAGTTTGACTTCAGCTGTGTCTAAGTACTTGAAACCTTGGCTCATTCAGCTATCAAGCCACATGTTTGCATGCATTATAAACTGAGATTACACTTCGTGTAATCATTATAGGATCTACCTAGAGCAACATCCCTAGCTAATGTTGCCGGAAACTTCCCACAGTAAGAATTTCATTTCAGTAAACTAAATTCAGGATATGAAAGAACTTAGAGAGTTTATAAAAGTCTGTTGTTTTCCCCCCAAATTAATTTTCCATACACAGTTTGCATCCTTTGTGGCCTAAGTTAGCCTAGAAACAACAGCAGACAAACTTAAGCTGCTCAGACTGAAATTTTCTATGTTGCATGTCTACCTCAGACTGATTTCTTTTTCCTTCAAGTTTTATTTAAAATGGTTCAGCCTACTTTAAGGGGACAAAAATACAGCGCTTGACACTATGCTGGAAAGCTTTCATGCTTTGAAGTGAAGGCTTGAAATCAGAATGTGAAATGTCTGGGTGTCAAGAATGTGCTTTTTGCAATCCCTATGAAAATCCAAACAACAACAACAAAAAAGTGGCAGGGCAATAATACCCTCTGTTCGTCCACTCAGCCGATTGAGCTGCTCAAGGCGGAGCCTGGGGCAGGACAACACATGTGCGTGGGAGGCAAAAAATATCCTAGTTCTGACATTTCCGTGGTGAAAATATGGTAAGTTGAGCCTGGGGAAGATAGGTCTTCACTCAAATGGTTTGTGTAAGAGTTTGTGTCCTTTTCATCAATATGCAGGTCAGTGATCAGAAATTTGTGTTAATTGGTGACAGTTCAAGTAAAATTCCCTGACTTGCCTGCGATGTGTTGCCCACGACACTACCTCCTAAAGAAGCAGCCCTGCCCTGCTTCTGCACCATCTGATCCTGATATGAATATTGCTGTGCCTACCCTTTGAAATGGGGCAGAGAAACAATCTTTGCTCAAAGCTACACCAGCCAGATTTATTTACTTATTTATTTAAGCAGACTTAACCTCCAAACAGAAACTGCCTCTTTCAGACAGAGGGGCAGTTTATGCCAATTTAAATGTACACTAAACTATGGCCTTAGAATTGCCTTCCAGAAAACAAAAATCACATTTTAAACGGTGTTTAACCAGGCATTAATTAGGTGTGAAATTCTGAGCTAGTCTATTAATAATGAAGCTGCCGACTAAAAATTTAAGGAAGCAAAGATCAAATAAAGATGAAACACACTGAATCTCATTTTTATTCTTGCATCTTTATACAGTGGAGCATTTTATGTCATTTAGCCTTTTTACACTTAAAGGAAAAATGACCTCCTACTGTTTTGGGAAAGCTGTTCAACTGGACCAAAACTGTCCACTGAGATATTGCCAATTAAGGAGTATTATGCAACTGCACCTTCAAATTGTTATTCTGACATGCAGTCATATGTATGGGAAAGTTTTTCAAGGGGAAGACCCAGTTCTCCGTAGTTCACAAGATATTTATTCATTAATATAAGCACAAGAGGATCATCTGTGTAAATGAAGATTCCTCATAAGGTTGTATTCTTATTGCAAAGGTAGAAGTGAAAATCAAGATAATACTTTATAATTCAAGGTACAAGTGCACTTTCCTTTTTAGCTTTCTATTTTTCATGTCTGGGGAAAGAATGGCGATACGTTCATAACAAAATACGTAATGACAAAGCATGTGCATAAGGGCATAGTTTATGCATTGCTTCGTAAGAGCATGAGCTGATCAAAATTATTCGAAATAAGTCTCTCACACCTTTTTCTTGCGGTGAAGATGTTGTGAATTAGATGATAGACAATAAAAAGAATGATTTTGGGTTTGTGGTTCATCTTCCTCTCCAGACAGTTATTTCACTGCTTCCTTATCTTCCCTTTCCATCCCCTTTTATACAGAAAGGAAAGAAGGCAAATGCAAAACCAAAAGAATTACAAACATAATACATTATGTACCATGTATTATACTCAAATGCATTGTATTAAAAATTATATTCAAAGTAAGAAATTTTAGAAGTGAAAAATTTTTGTAACCATTTCAAAGAAGAAAATAATTTTCTGGTTCTTTTCAAATTGTGTACAGATATTATATTTGACAGGTCTTCAGTTATAAGATCTCAGTATAAATGTACATGTTAGTGACTTATTGTTTACACTTGCTTTGCAAACATGCTCTTATAGTGTAGTCTAGTGCCTTGGTTTAATCTGTTTTGTAACATAATGTAGTTGGTGGTTCTAATAATCCAATTTTTTTAAAAGATAGTAAAATATTTTGTCATCCTATAGCAGAAGACACAAGAATTCTGTGCTTTCCTATGTTTACGATCTCCTTCCTTACAAATCTATCACTTCTGACAGTAATCAATCCCAATTAAACTTCTTTGGAAACTGATAAAATGTCACTGATGTGGCCTTAACATAACAGAGAATTAGGCATATTCAATTTTACAAGGATGCTTTCTACTACCACAAACAAGACTGAACTCAAGTGCTGACTCTTTTCAAATATGATTGCCATTTACACTAAGACCTCTTCACACAACTCCTGCTTTCTGAAGTAGCATTAGTGCAAAAGTGAATCAGATCCATTAAGTCAATGAGTCAGTAGTTGATCTATTTAAACTTGGGGGGCGGGGGGGCTATAATTGACTCCTTGGGGGTTTTCTATGGTTATTTCTTTAGATATGTGAATAGTTACTGATTACAAAAAATAAAACAGGTTATGTGGTCCTTCCAGGGGCATTTTTGTAGTTTTCTCGGTCTTCTCTAAGTAAAAATGAAAATAAAATGTGAAAGTTTAAAACAGTTTCAATGGTAAGTTCTACAAGTAATAGAAAACCAATGAAAGCAACAGCCTCCATTTTAAGACATTATGATGATCTAACCCATACCGGTTCAAGTAGGATTTATTAATATGATTTTTTTTTTTAAGTATTTAGTAGTCTAAAATACAATTAGATGCTTGAGTGTGTTTTTGAAAGTATGTGTTTGCCTCATGACCACTGAAATCACATGAAATGCCAACTTCTTTCCTAAGATCTAGCATCACCACCAGGAAAAACACTGGCTTGCATTTTGGATGACTATGCTCTATTAACAGCATTCAAACTCTTGAAGGAGAGCATCCAACACAAAAATGTCCCAACTGATTATGACTTCCCCTTCTGGAGGGTTTGGTGGTGATGAATTAGAAACTCATTTTCTCATGTATTGTGACCAAGAGCTTTAGCAAAACAAGCATGTGCTCAGAGGAAAACGTTACCAGCTCAAGAGTCTACATGCAAGTTGCTTATTTATAGCTCTCAAAACATCATTAAAGGAGGGAAGTATTGCTATCCCCATCTTGCAGATAAGAAAACTGGAGAGGTTTGCCACAGAATAGTAAGAAAGCAAGGCAAGTATTACATTTATTTCATTTTCTATTCAAGTGACAGGACCCTGCTCTCCTTCAAGCTACCTGCCATATTCCTTTTTTACAGCAGTAAGCCATGGCTACTATTATAATTTTTTTTCTGCTCAGAAATTACCTCATTGGAAAACTGCATAATAATACTTTCAGAGGAATTAAAACCTCCTAGCTCTTCCTATGTCCTTCGCTTATGTCAGGGCGTCAGCAGCCTGCAAGGTGCTGTAGATGCACACAGAAGCCGAGTAATTATGGCTCTGTTAAATGGAATTCTAAAGAGAGTTCATCAGGGATGTTTAGAAATTAACTAATCCACAAGATAGGCTTGTGAATCTGTTTACCATCCAAACATGAATAAAAACATTAAACAGATGATGGTAAATTGCAGCAACTGTTAAATACTATTGTAAACACTGAAAGGAACAAGTAATGGCAGGAGCAGGGCCCAACATTCATGGGGGAAAGGCAATCTTGTATTTACGCCCTTTCAGCTGAACGGATATGCTTAAAAGTTACCAGACTAGAATTTGGTCTCCTCCTCTATCAGCTCTCCGATGCCAGCCTGGAAAAGCAGCCAGAAAAATTTCTTTCAGCAGTGCAGTATTTACACAATAGGGCCATTTTCCTGCCCCATATCCTCAGACCCTTTAGATAGGTAGCTAAGATGCTGTTGAACCCTGAGTCTCAGTAAAGAAGCAAGGACTAAAGAAACATCTGCTGCTATACTCTGAAAGATCTCATCGCAGCTTTGCAAGGCTCAACTTTTATTACTACTTTTCCTTTCCATTACTTTAACCCATCTCAGTATAGAGGTGCAGAGAGGTGACAATAACATTTGAATATATTTTATCCCTCCAGTTAATCTTTTTTTAGCTCTTTTCTTGAGT
>NW_008825271.1:1551316-1562925 GCF_000699105.1 Pygoscelis adeliae
ACAGCAGTAATATCAGTATTACTGCTGCCCAAAGTAGATTCCTCCCAGATGTAAATGTTTAAATGCTAGCACATTTCTATATGGTAAAATGGATCATGGCTGCGTGTCATCCTACCACCACCCTGAGGCTTGCCCCAGGATGCTCCTGAATTTCCAGCAGTGCCTGCTAGCAAAGCACTCTGTCTCTGATCTGCCCTTCATCCTTCATGCCCCTGGTGATTGCTACTGCATGAAAAGGCCGTTAGGAGTTACTCAAGCACCAAGGAGAACGAAAATCACTGAATTGTCCATATGTGGCAAGTTTAGGGGAGGGGGCGGCAGGGGAGGCCTCTGTGAAAAGAGGGTCAGGGACTGAAATGCAGGCAACTTTTCTGCCTACTGTGATATCCTTTAAAAGATTTGTATAATCAAAGTTGATATGTTAAGGATATCTAAGAAGCAAGGAAACTCACATTACAATCAATTCCACAGATTTCCAAACTTCCACAGGCACCCAGCTGAACTACACGAGCTGCAAAACATAGTGTATCTCATTGTCAAAAAGCCTCAGCTCAGATATTCCATCAAACCTGAATTGCTTACCTTTAAAATGCTGCTGCTTTCTTACAGTTTGTCAGATGGATCACTTTTCTTTCTTTCTTTTTTTTTTTTTTAGTAGCTAATTACCTTGTCACAGCCTACAGATATATTGTTGACCCTTCTTAGCCAGAGCAAAAGTGCTTCAGGTTCTTTCTATTCACAGAAAATGTTGCTGATAAAAGCCTGTATTTCAAAAAATTCTGTTGTTTGCACAGAAGATACAAACTGTCCTTTCCCCTTAAACATAAAGTAACAAATTAAGCACTTTCCTTTCCCAATAAATATTGCCCAAAGAGATATTACTGGCTTTCACTTCAGGGTGGTGGTGGCATTTGATGCACAGCTGAGACCAGCTGACCACTCAGCCTCAGCTGCATCTGCTGTCAGACCCGGGGCATTGCCTTACCTCTTGGGCTTTGCTGTTGATCCTGAATCTTGTGAGAAATGGGACTACAAAAAGCACTAGAACAGCTATCTAAATCCTGCTGGTGGTCTTAAAAAATAAACCAAAAAATAAAACCCCCAAAACCTACAACCCTAAGCACACTGCTCTGGTGGTGATGCTTGGAAAGAGATGAAAGAACTGCTCTTTACTTGAGTACCTGTACACCAGTGGTGTTCCTCTCCAGACAGAGAGGAGGAAAACAGCTCTGTTTTCTTAGAGGAATTCTTCCTGAGATTAGTAGTCTGCTTCAGCACAGGGTAAATGGATTTTTGCTCTGGAACTGCTCATTAATTTCAAGTTGGATTAAAGGATATAAGTAAAAAATTTGCCAACAACACCGATAAAAGCATCGAAAGAAAATCTGTAAGTCATAAGCACAAAACAGAACAAGACCATATGTTTTATAGTGGGGCTAAAGACCCATTAAAAGGTGCAGGGGAGGGAGAAGAGAAAAAGAGGGAAGTGGTGATGATAATGAAACTTCTACCTTGGTTGTATGAAGGAAGAGCTCACATAATGTATTTTGTGATTAAAAGCTTTATTGCTAGCAGAAAATAGAGAAAAGAGCTCAAATTAGTGCAAGAGGAAAGTTGCAAGTTAAATGATGTTTTGAGAGTAGAATTTCTGAATAAACCTTGGAGTAGTAAATGGAAGATAGGATTCTCCTGCCCAGTGATGTGCCTGAGACTATGATATCATAATCTCCCCTTTTTCTATTCATAGTTTTCCCCTTTTCTCTTAATATTAAAGAAGTTATGGAAAACATCTTACATAAAAAATAGCTACAATCCACCCAACAGGGGCATGAGAATTGCCTCAGGTAGCGAATGAAGCTGCACTGGGCCTCTTAACACTCACGTACAAAGACATTAAGTGTGGCTATTGTATGAGCAGCGAAAGCAGTGAGAGATATGCCTCTTTCTCATTTAAATGACCTGTATCTTCTAGTAATGACTACTGTGTTAAGATCCATGAGGCAGAAAGTGGCAAGGGAAGAAAATAACCTGTTTCTGGATAGCAACTCTTTTTAAGCGTGAACTAGAGTACTCAATCCTGTCAAAACTGAAACCTTTTTAGGCATGAACAGAAGCAGTCTTCTATGTGCTGGTGGAAAATTGAGATAAAAAAGTATGACAGTATTAGAAGAGTGAGGCTGGAGCTCTTTGAAAATGTGTAGGGTTGCAATTTAGGATTTTTTTTTATTTTTTATCTCTGGCTTTAATGGGTTTGAAATACATTATGTGCTTTAAATGTACTGACTCTAGCTTCCAAGTCTTTGTCCAGATGTTACCGTAAATCGGCAGATGAAGAACTCTCTAAGACTCAATTTTTGGAGTTTTAGAAAGCAGGCATTCTTTATTGCAGCGCTGGGTGCTAGGTGGAATTTCCACAAATCAAGCACACCTATCGCTAGATCACCGTTACATTTATACACAAAAATTATAAGGTAGTACACTCCCAGTTACAATGATTGGTTAGTGATTTACATATAACTATAATATCAGTTATGTCATTCTCTTCTGTTACTACACTTGCGCGGGGGAAGAAGGGTCTTCACCTGGGCAAGGGTCTTCTTGACCTGTGGGTGTGTTTTTTAGTATTATAATGAAGGCAGTTCACTTCAGGACACCTTAAAAGTAGGTTTAGTTGCCAAGTTGGCCAGCTAGATATCTACCTTGCCAGGCTGTCAAATAACTCATCCCATATACAATAGAACCTAGGGGTTCTGGTTATGGTCTAGAGAGTCCAGAGAATAGGGAATAGGGACTTCAAGCAACACAGCCTCAAATAATAAGTAACACAGCATCCAACACATAACACTACCATAGGGGCTAACTTATTAGAATCAAAATGTTCTTATAGTTGATTATTTCATAACCTAAAGATTCAGTAAAACTTAAGATAATCTTCAACACAGAGGTCTTCCAAACTTTTAGTGGTTAGGGTTTGTATCAAGTTTTGATTCTAAAGTTTGTTACCTGAGCCCTAGATAATATTGTCCTAAAGCAACTATAAAAATGAGAACTTAAGTCCTACTTTCAAACAGCATATAGCTTATTCTACTGGCAAATGCGTACTCAGTCACTGGGACAGGGAGGTGGACAGGACAGTGGGAGAGAAGGGCATTCAGTTTCTATACTACTGCTTTCAAAGTAACTCCTACACCACATCTGTGCTGTGCAAGGGACTACTGTTTGAAGACCTCTACCCTTCCACTTATTCAACTGTTCTATCCACATCATACTGTGAATGTATCTCCGTCATACTGTGTCTGGAGAAAATATGAAGTCATGACCTGAAATCACTCTCCCTGTACCCACACTGCTTCTCAGACCTAGAAGCAGCATGGTTGGTGGTAGATGCAATAATCTCCAAGCAGAATAGACATGTCTTTGATCTCATTTTTCAAATCAGTTTAATTACTGAGCCTCTACATCCATTATGAAGTACCAGATAAACAAAAATCATGTAATCAGTAGGTAAAAATATCTCTCTCTCAAAAAAAGAAGGGAAAGCAAGAATGGATGGGAGTAAACAAGGTCATGTTTCTGCAGTTATACTCAGTGATGCCAGAAGGCTATTTTCCCTCACTGCTCTGGCGATTTTTCTTATGCTTATCTACATAGTAATCCCTGGTTCTGGGTAGGGAAGGACTCTGGAAAAAATTGAAAGTGTCCAAGCAAGAAAAAACGTTGATTCTTCTTATGTGAGGATGCTGGGGGTGGGGAAGGTGATTCAGGCCATTTGTTCTTTTTGCAAGGCAAAGTTTGGGACATTTGGTAGACAGTCCTGAGACTTGCAGACTTCTTTAGGATGGTATAGGAGCTCTGAACCAAGGAACAACAAAAACGTTGCCTTAATGAAATGCAAAAAAAAAACCCCCACACTATGCAACTTTCAGCTATACCATATGACCAAAAAACTTTTTAAGTATTGCCATTCAAAACCAACTAGACACACTAGACAACCACAAATAGCTTGCCTCTCCCAGGACAAGGACTCATTGCAGCTGGACCACTACTCTGAAGTCAGATGCGATAAAGTTCATTATTAACACCCTGTATGTAAAAAAATGAAGATAAACTTTTCAAACCAACAATCCCTTTTATTAGTAATGCTTTTCAAGAGAGATCACTATTCCCGGTGTCCCTGCAGAGTAGAGTCGATCTCTTCACTTTACTGTTTATTAATAATCTCCAAGTTTCTGCTGAGATAAGTTAATTTCTCTTATGTTTTAGGTTTAAATTTGTTTGTTTTCCTCAAGAACTCTTTAATGAACAAGATTTGGAAAGAAAGCAGCTGTCAGTTACATTTTAGAACGTGTTTTTGGCAGAGACATTTATTTTCTGAGCATTGCAGCCAAATCTGTCTAAGAACTGATAGGCCAAGGTCAAACCGCAGTAAATCTTTGGAAAGTAAATAATGAATCTTTTCAAGTATTTTGACAGGAAACAAACTTTTCCAGCTGAAGGGCCATGGAGACATAGTGCATGGAGAGGTGTGCATAAAAATATATATACTTATATATACATGTGTACAAGTCTGTGTGTGTGTATATATATGCATTAAGAGCTGGAAACAGTTGTGGCTTGTGGCTTTTCCTTCTAACATTCCAGGGAATTCTTGCTGAAGTGTAGGCTTTATACTATTATATCCTCATTTCTATAGGAAGTAGAGGGAATGTGTTTGGGGTGCAGCTTTCAAGAAAGTACTTATTTTTTTCAAAACTTCAGGGAATAGAGGGAAGTAACAGCTAGAAATAGTGGGATAAATAGATTCAAAATATTCACAGCTTACAGCATTTTAAGAAGTGATTCATGAATCAAAAGGATTGTGGGTTAAGTGCAGATATGAATGAAGTCTTCAGGACTTACAGAACCTAAATATCTGTACTGTAGTTGAACACAAGCCATAACAACAAATCGATGGATGGGCAGTTCTGTTCCTCCAGTCCATGATTCTTTGGGGAATTACGTTAACATATTATTGATAATTCTGCTGTCTTCCCGGAAGAACCACAGAATATAATGCTGCTTACTAATGAGACCAGCAAAAAGAAACGCATGGGAGATGAGCTCCTATCCATCCATTCTTGCCTGGGGCTACACTTCCATGCAATCTATTAGTCTTCTTGCAAACTGTCGTGTTGGACTGCTGTTGTCCTGAGGACAAATATGATGAATAGGGTCCCAAACTTCTGTTACCAGATGTAAAGTTTAAATTTCATTTCCTCCTAACTCTCAAAAGCAAAAAGTATCATTTTCCCAACACAGGTTGGTTAATTTAATGTCCATATGGAACCAATACTAACAACATTTCTGTTTTCCCCTATAACCAACACATAACAGATCCCAGCCAGGGGAAAGGAGAAAAACAAGAAAATATCCTAGCAGTTAGTCACATATCTAGAAAGTGATAGAATAATGTCTAGACAGCTTTAGAAGAGAGATCGCTATTCTCAAGGCACAGCAAGATGTCTTTTTATTACAAGAAATGCATTTGCAAGGGTTAAATGCAAACAAAGTAATACAGACATTTTCATCTGAGAAGTGACCATGTTGCTCCTTTTTTACCATGCCTGTATGTAAAATAAACATTAATCAATTTTCATCTTTAAAGTTAGTTCTTGAGAGCTAATGGAAAATATGCTTTATACAATTCTCAATGCATACTTGAAGAAATAGTCAGAGGTATTCATATGGATATTAAAATCAAGGATGTGTTTTTGTATTTAGATTTTTAAGGATACTCAAGGACTTTGGATGTTGAAATGTTATACATGTTTTCAACGCTATTTCACCTAGCGTCACTGTCTGAAGATCTTGTGACTGCAAAGAGTTATTAGACATGTAGTCACAGTCAAGGATCACAGCAGTATTACAGGTCTGCATTTGTCCTTTTATAGTTCTGTTCTTCTCAAATTAGTCAACCCTAGAAACAATGGTCTTTAAAGAGCTCTCATCTCTGGCATGTGGTTTCACAGTTTTCTGCAGCCCTCTTAACATTGGCAGAGTTACTGCTTTTTAAAAAGGTAGATTTAAAAAAAAAAAGTCAAGTTTTATTTAATATTTGTCTCAGAGTGTTACAAAGCCTCGGTCTGCCTTTGAATGAAAGAATGAATAATGGGTGGTAGAATCCATTCCTCTAAAAAGAAGCACACTGATATAAAAGGACGCATAAGAGCAATACTGCCTGAAAGGGAAGACAAAACCACAATTTGCCAATAATGTCGCTATGCTTGCACTTACTGGAATTATTCTATCTACATGCAAAATGCAGTCCAAGATAGAAAACTAGAAAATTCAGGTTTACAGGGTTTTTAATTCACATAACAGCAATGATGAACGCAGTAACAGTATGTGGAGAATATATTGGATAAATTACACATTTTGAGATCCAGGTTTCAATATCTTTTTAGAAAAAAAAAATGGGAATTAGATACAATTTCAGAAAATATAAAATATAGATAGTAAAACGAGTAACTTAATTACTGTGATGAAACAGATTATGTGGTTTGGTTTTTTTCTTGATACTACTGGATATTAAAAAAGAATATTTGAGTGTATTTGCACTTATGAGAGCAGGGCAGGATTATGATTTCCAGCTTATTTACATTACAAAACAGAACGGCTCTCTCCTTCCACTAAAGAGGGAAATAGAGCATCTTAATGTTCAGTTATTGAACAGTTGCTGCATTTGTGCAAAATGCAAAAAAACCATAAACAGAAACAGGAAGGTAACCATTCCCAGAAAAGTGGATCTTTCTTTAGTTCTCCTTGTAATTTAGGCAATCAGTCATACAAATATTTATGTATACCTAACTGAACGGAGGAGAAAGGTTTATCTGGGCTTTTCTGAGATGAAAGTGCACTGAAGTGGCACAAGTAAGCATGGGAAACAGTAGACTTGGGATGAGGTATTGTCTTCAGTTTTCCCACTCTGCTGCTAGTTTATGTAAGTGTATCCCACTTATCCGTGTATCAGCCATTCATTTCTGTCTTCAAACCATTAAGAGTAAGCATCTGCTACATTTCTCAGCCTAAAAGCTAGCTTAATAATTCAAATTATTACAACTCACGTATGTATTTCTCTCTAGATTCATATATGTATACCAGGACTACTTCTGGATATCACACTGCAAATGACTTTAATTATGAAAAGACGCTGTAATAAGCTTTTCAACAGTAGAAGGAAAATTAATTTTCTGCTTAGAATTTTTGTTTCATCCATCTAAAATCTTAGTAAGAATATATTTGCAAATTCTCCAATTTCTGCATTTCTAATTCAGGCAACCCTTTTTCCTTAGTTATTAGGGCTGCAGAATTAAATACATTCCTATTGTATTATTTCCTAGGGAACATGTAATTTGCTCTCAGATTTCAGCCTATATGCATATTTGAAGAAAGATGCAAAGGAAGGTGGTACATGCCTTGTTTTTAAAATGGAAGAAGGGGCTAAATGTGGCCCCTAGACCATACACCACTGAAAGATAGGCAGGTTACATTCTTTTTCCTCTACACTCCCCAATACTCAGGGGGACATAAAGAAGTTTCAGTTGTTGTCTTTCCCTCTCCTTTTCTTTTCTTTGTTTTCTTTGAGGCTCAAGCTAATACATTTCATTAAATGGGAGGCTGGAGGAAAAAAACCTAGAACTAGCAGGAAAGAGTATACCATGTAACTTTTTGGGTTTTTTGTTTCCTCCACAACCTATTGAATAAAAAGAAGACCTGCTGCCGAGCTCCCGGGCTCTACTCTAATTCAAACTTGTACTCCTTTGGTGTTAATCGTTCGTTTATAATCTGACTTAAAATATTAGAAATAACCAATACAGAACTCCCACAGAGAAAACAAGCTTTTAAGAAAAACCTGACAAAGAGAACAGGTCCAGCATAAGAAAAGAAAGGGCAGGGAATAACGAAGGGTAAGGCTTTCTCAGATGCTGTAGCCCTCAATTATTGCACACAACATGAAATAGGGTAGTGCAGGTCAACAGTACGCTACAAAAATTGATCAAAGAATCCTCAATAATGCGGCTGCATTGCAGTTTTCTGTATGTAATTCCTTATAGAGCTTTCTTTTTACCAATGTCAGAGGGAACACACTAACTTTTGTCTCCTCTTAACTTCTTCCCCTACTAAGGAGTAGCATCAATAGTTAAAATGTTGATTTTGGCACAAATGACATTGCACTTCAGGATTCTTATCTCAGCCTGACCCCCAAAGGCTGCTTAATGAGCCCTGTATATTATATTTTTCTGTTTTCACTGACTCTGAGCAATAAGCTCATAAGCAACCTTGCAGAATTTCTGCTTAAGCCAAATTTTCTTCCACAATGTTTTTTTCTACTTTATGTACTTCCCAGGTAAGTGATAGGCAAATTGTGTCCACCACATTTAGAGATCTGTGATACAGATGACAATTGTGAATAACTGTTTTAATACCTGAGATGATAAAACGGGTGAAGAAAGAGGGTGTAGACTTTGTGAAGTCTTTTAAGAGGGAAAAAGGTAAGGAAAAAAAAAAAATTCACCATTGAAGTCACAGGTCTTTAACTTGTGCTAGCTAAATCAAAACAAAGTATAAGCAAAAATAGCTCCTTGAAAGGACAAGAGTTTGATGTAAGCTCATGGATGCAATCTTTACTATGGCCATTATTGTCACTTTTTGGCCTGCCTTTTTAGGCGAAACCAGCAACACCGTGTTTAAATCCAGTTTTGTTGTATTGGTTAATGGTGCCTTAATATTTAAAAATATCTGTCTTATTCAGTCTCAGAATGGTATAGTCTTATTTTACATGGGCACACTGTAAACTATGTGAATATCACTTAGTCTCAGTTTAGCTGTTATAGTTTACGTGACGTGCTGTCAGATGCCTTCCAGATTTTGAATATACACTGTCTACCATGCCAACTGTTAGGTCTGTGATACTTCGAAAGAGATAAGATTTCTCACAACTGCTTCAGCCTCTAGCCTCAGTGATCAAATCTCAATATGCAGATTTGGAATGCCTAGACATCTATATCCAGGATTTTTTTATTTGCCCTTCATAATGAAAAACTCTGGTCTTTTTAAGTCTCAAGTGAAAATATTTCTGACTTTTTAAAAATCCCCTATATTGTGTGCCAAAATCTCACCATACTATTGAATATGACTTATCTTCTGCCAAGGCCTGAATAGCAGGGAGAACTGCCTGCAGACATGTTTCACAATTTCTGTTAGTAAAGCACTTCACTCAGAACAATTTCTTTTTTTGTGTGTTAAAACTTCATTCTAAAGTTGTGAAAAAAAACCCTGATGCTTATATTAATTACAAAGCAAACAGTCTGATCAAGACTGCAGCACAGATCTGTCACCTACCTCATTACAATCTCAGATTTACACTAAGTTAAGCATAGTTTGCTTTGGTGTTTTCTTACTTGGTTTTCTTGCCAGTAAATTCACTGCTACTACTCTGACTTCAGGAGAGGCAGAACCTGTCTTCTGGATCGGTAGTTGTTTGTTCAACAGGGACAAATCCAAGACCCCCACATTGGACACTTACAGTTTCAGTTCCGTTCTAATTTTTGCACAATAATATAATTATTGCTCCCACCCTCACCCTCCTGTACAGCACTGCTGCTGCCACATGCATCTTTTATTCAGAGCACACAGGACAAATCTGGCATGCAGATCCTGGTATTTAATGGGCATACATCTCTCACTGGTGCTGTCTGAGTCTGGAAATTTTGACCAAGATCTTTAAATCCAAGAAAATCCTGTTATGCTCTTATATTCCAACCCTTACTTATTTCCTGTTAGCAGTAAATTGTTGCTTACTTTCGAATGTTTCTAGCAACAGTTTTGTTTTGTGAAGCCAGAAGTCTGCGTTCAGCTACAGCAGTATCACTGAGGGTCCATACTTAGCAATTTCTGTAGAATCACAAATAACTTTGTCTTTTTTGCTTTTAAGCACAGATTCTTTGAAGAGACCATTTAGGCATGCTGGAGCGAGTGATTTCTGGTAGACAGAAAACAAGCGAAGCCATCACCTCTGTCACTACTGTGGTAGGCTTCTGAAACAAGACAAAGGCTACTAAGGAGATATCATCCCGCTTACTGTAATTATAAAACCCTTCTAATTCTCTGGTGCTACATCAGAGGAAAGGAAACTAGAGAGGGAAAGCTGCACTGGTCCTGCAAACAGAAGTCTCCCAAGCTTGGTCAGTTTGTTGTGAATCAAACTTCTATCATAAAGTTAAAACACAGTATTTTTCCTTGATATGCCTGCTAGGAATTATATGACTGATACCTTTCTCCCAAGCACCAGTGGACACCTCACTACTAGCATCCCAGTGGAAGACCTGTGCCCCCACGCCTAAGGTGAACAAATTCACGCTACTGCAGATGGGAAAGGTGATCCTGCCAGCATCCCTTTCTCTATGAGACAGGACGAAAGCTCAGTTTGGAAGCTCTGCTGACCTGGGTGGTGACAGCACAGCAAATGGCTAACAACTCAGCCATAGAAGTTTCAAATCAGGTATTTGCATATGCGCCCTGTCATAGCTCCAACTCTGTTCTGGAGTAACAAAAAGTCATGGGAAAACTTTATTTGGAAAAAGGTTGTATTATCATATAGTCTCCTTCTGTCTCTAAGATCAGAAGATAATCGTTTAAAAGGCATGCCATGTACAGCATGGTTGAATAGTGCCCAGCAGAATAACAACAATACAGTAACAGGCTTCAGTATTTCAGAGTGATGAATGGTATCAACTCCCCCAAAGATGTATAAACATACAAATAAAAGTGATTAATTTCAGAAAGTTGCGTTACTGAGCATGTCTTAATAAAAGCATATTCTAAATACTAAATTGTGCTGCCAATACAGTTTCAGCTCACCTTGAGACTAATAAGGTAAAATATATGTTACACTGTACTATATTTATTAAAATCAGTTCCATATAAATATCTAAGTGGCTTTTTTATTAAACTCTAACATGAGCTGACCGGAGTGTTCTATCATACTGGCATAAATAGTCTACGACTTATATTTCATGTCACAGAGCACTTAATAGCCTGTTAATAGCAACATTGGGATTCAGTTAGAAAAGAAAAGGCTTTCAGAAAGAAAATATCCATTAGTAGGCTTCTACTGAGTGGTTCTGAGACACCTTTTGTAGACTGGAAAAAAAAGTCATATTTTCTGTACATAACTTTTGGCAAAATACGGGTATAATCAATCCCTCATCCCCTTGTTAAACCATTTGAATAAAGGCAGGTTTCAAATACACAAATGCCAGCCAGCTGTTTGATTCACCTGAGAATAAGGAGTATGTTGTCTATTTTCTATTGTGCTTTTTGAAAAGTCCTACTTTGCCCATTAAGAAGTTAAGAAGAAGTTAAAACAGAAGGTACAATTCCAAACAAGACCATGGCACAAAACTGGTCATTTGGGATCTGATGTGACAGATCATCAACATCAAAAAGAAACAAAAGAAGGGGATGGAAAATAGATTTGTCCAAAATTTGAGAAAGGTCAAATGCAGAAAAAGAGTAGAAAATATACGGTCATGTTATGGGAACTTTACCTTGAACTGAAGAAATTTGTC
>NW_008825271.1:1562953-1564814 GCF_000699105.1 Pygoscelis adeliae
TGAGATGAATTAAAGTTGGGGAGGATCTTTGTCCTGGGAGCTAGAGGTATCACAAGGAGTTCTTGCAACAAGGCAGCATGTTGTGATACCACAACAAACTTGTATACAAGCACACCAGAAATCTGGTTGAACATTACAGGCATGAACAATTCCTCCCCAACTCTTACTCCAGACCACTGAATGGGGGTTGCTGACAATAAGCTATGCAACTTCCCTTTTTGCTATTCTGTCAGATTGCCAAGTGGTGTGAAACGCTTCAGATTATACATAGCACATGCTCATCACCTACGTGAAGATACAAAAAAGAGATAGGAACACCATTGTCCTGCCTGCACAAAAGCTGGTTCAACCTGCAACACCTATGTACAAAGAGATCTCTGAGGAGCTTATGGCTAATGGTTTCTATTTCATGCTGTCAGTATATTGCTGTTCTAAGCAACACAACCAGAGCAACACACATGTTGTTTGGTTGTTCGGGTTTTTTCCCCAATAACTACATTACAATGTCAACACAGGTTGAATGAGAGAACAGAGCCTCATTGCAAACGATGTTTCCTAGACACACTGCAAAGATATTCTCCACCTTAAAGGGATAATTAAAATAAAAGACAAGCAGATGAACAGAAATGAACACACTGAAACTGAGCAAGAGAGGGAAGAAGGATCCAAGTTTTCTTAGTGTATCAATACTGGACAGGTTCAGAATCATATAACACAAAATCTCTTAATGTCCATTTTGCACGTCATCTCCTCAGTGCCAATTACTCTCCTTTCCTTTTCCCGAGAATCCAGCCCTTAGCCTATAACAATATGGTGATTTTTAATGTTCTGCAGGAAGGCTGGCTTAGTTAACCCTGATGCACAATGAAGCAAACAAGGCATCCCTAATGGCGACATGAAGAATAACCTACCGAACAGTTTATTGCAAAGTTTTTCCTCAAATGACAAAGCCTCAGATTTTTTTTACCACTGACACCACTTATGTAGAGCTATTGTTACACTGCTCCTGAACACATCCCCATACTCTTGCCATTTCCCTCTATAACTGGAAGACCAGAAAACATAAACCTATGTCTGTACCTCTATACAAAGTTAAATATTCTCTGTAAGACGTTTTTTGGCTGAAGGCCATCTATAAGTGACTAAGCCATAAACCTCTGAGGAATGTGATTTAGGAGCAGAAATGCTAACACAGTAGAAATGAATCTCAGTCTTAGTAGTGTGAACAGCAACTGCTATTATAATGAATCAAGACAGTAATATGGACAGTTTGAGAGTAATATGTTTTGCAGTTTTTGGATCATTTAACGAGGCCTATCATGCCTTTTTTATACTTGGAATTGAGAGAGAATTATTCCACAATTTACAAATGGAGATTTAACTATTTCTAAAACCTCACTGTTGAATGTAATTTTGTCACTGTCCAAATTTATACTGTAAAATATCCTCTTGTCTGTGAGACTCTTGCTACTAATAGATCATGCTAGTTTTTCATTGCCATTATGGACAAGCACATGGGTGAAGAGCAAAAACAGTGTCATATTAGAAGCCAAGCAGACTTCTGAAACTTTATTCTCATGAGAGGAAAGGCTAAAGCACATTATCAGGATGATACATTGCACTCGAAGAGAAGCAAAATGACTTGTTTTGTTCACACACGATAAGAGAGCATTTGGATCTCAGTAGATCTGTAGTCACTTGTCTGAAGGTTACATATCCCAAAGGATCTCTAGGTTAGCGCACACGGGAGAGATTTCAGCAAGGACATATGTCAGAGGGGAACTGACATCAGAGTGACAAACCTTTAGTTATCCTCAGGTAGCAAAACCAATTCCTTTACAACAGGTCAGGAATTCCTGCT
>NW_008825271.1:1564827-1583205 GCF_000699105.1 Pygoscelis adeliae
ACAGGGCTCTAGAAATCTCACTCTCCAACACAGGAGCATGCTTCTAAGGAGTTGCTACTTAAGCATTGTACCATCTTTCAGAAGTCAACCAGCAATATTTTTGAGAAGATGAGAGCTAAAACTCTCATGTATTTTTTTCCCCAAGCTATGAAATATCTTATGGGACCACTAGTAGGTCCCCACAAAGACAGATTGATCTGCTAGCATGAATATGAACTTTCTGTGTTGAGTTTGGCTGTAACACTGTGGTATTACTAATGCTTAATACATCACTTTTTTTTTTAGTATTGGGATGCTGAAATTACAAGTTGACAAAGGACAGTCACATGTACAGGACAGTGGTTGCCCATTAAGAAATTCTAGCAATTTTTGTCAATTTGACAGTGTGGCTTGGCATTGCACTACTCAGCCCTGTGACCCTTCAAGGCAATGAATGCTCACTGGGAGGAATGCTGTTGCCACCTCAATTCCAATGTAAAATTCAGCCCATACTTCCCACTTCTAGACCATTAGTGTTTTTATTGTCATTACATCCTAGAAATTACAGTGCAGAAGATGTAATTTCCTTTAAAAGTTGTGGAGGAGATAAATGGCAGAAGAAAAACTTTCTCGCTTACTACAGTAATCTATGTTGGACATACTTTAAACCAGCATCGTTAGTTGATGTTTGTTGCTACTCGTGTCCAGAGTAGCCTCTCCAGTGGTCACTAATTCTGTTTCAAGAACCTATTCTCAACTACACTGGTTTTGCCTCATACCACTAACCTACATTAATTGCTGCAGAGGCTTCTCCCCCCTCCGTCAATGCACATTCAGTTACTTTTATCACAAGTGATAGAAAACCAGGTTTGGCACACAGATTTCCTTTACTCATTCAGCACAAACAGCAACAAGTATAATACAGGTCCAAAGAAATTAAAGTCCCAGATTCCCCTTCTACAAATTTTATACAGCTGCTATAATTTGTAGCCCAGATTTTCCTTCTAATTATTCTCTCCAATCATGTATCTATCTGTCCTGGTTTCGGCAGGGATAGAGTTAATTTCCTTCCTAGTAGCTGGTACAGTGCTGTGCTTTGGATTTAGGATGAGAACAAAATTGATAAGGCACCGATGTTTTAGTTGTTGCTAGGTAATGCTTACACTAGCCAAGGACTTTTTAGTTTTCCATGCTCTACCGACTGAGAAGGCTGGAGGTGCCCAAGAAGCTGGGAGGGGGCACAGCCAAACTGGCCAAAGAAACATTCCATACCATGTGACGTCATGCTCAGTACATAAACTGGGGAAGCTGGCTGGGGGGCGGGAGGGGCCGCTGCTCGGCGACTGGCCGGGCATTGGTCGGCGGGTGGTGAGCAATTGTACTGTGCATCACTTGCTTTGTGTATTATTATTATTATTATCATATTATTATTATTATCATCATTTTATTTCAATTATTAAACTGTTTTTATCTCAACCCACGAGTTTTTCTCACTTGTGCTCTTCCAATTCTCTCCCCCATCCCACCGGGTGGGGGCGAGTGAGCGAACAGCTGTGTGGTGCTCAGTTGCCGACTGAGGTTAAACCAGGACACTATATCATGAATTGGTTAATTGATTTTTTAAAGTGAAAGATCCACTGAAAGTTCCTTATGTATTGCATGAGGACCTTTACCAGTTTGCACATCTATATTTCATAATGCCAGAGCAACCCTTCATTAGGCTGTGAGTAGTATTAAAGGTGCAAATGGGTGTCAAATGAACTACTGACTGAATTCTGCGTTTCTTGTCAGTTAACTGATGAACTGACTCTACTACAGGAAAATTCCAGTAGGCTTTGACTTCTGGTGACTTTAGTTGTTAGAGAGTTTGTTTCTTAGGATCTATAAAAATACCTTGATAAAATGCCATTTGAAAAAGCAAAATAAAGAAGGAAATCCTAGTGCATGGAATAACAAGAGGTTATGCTACTGTGGACAGAAATAGCATGAAACATATTTTATAGGAGGTTGGATTTCTTTGGTTGTGTGCTTAAATGAAAGAGCAAAAAATGAGAGTTTTCTAAGGTAGCCAGAGGATAAGAGAAATAATTATCTTAGGCTATCATAGCAAAAATTGAGGTAGCAAATGGAGGAAGAATGGTCTTTAAGACTTCAAGAAGTTTTACTTTCTGAAATAAATGCCTTCCCTACAGCAAGTGCCCAGAAGCTGTTTGAGCTTAGAGGAAGGTTATTTACTGTTGTCATTGCATTGCCACAACTTGTTACAACTACCAGGTGTCTCCCTGTTTTCAAAGCCACACAAGCTTCCAGGTGACTTCCACGGCAGAGAAAGGATGTTGTAAAAGATTAGAGAGGATATAATATTGACAAGGCATAGCAGTTCTTTCGCCTCCATTCTGGGAATAACAAAACCAACCAACCAAACCCCAAACCCCAGAGAAAACAGTTGAGGTAGTTGTGGAAAATTAGTAGTTTTCAGTGTCTGGACATTTCTTTAATATTCAGCTGAGAATCACTTTCATCTACCTCTAGATTCAGACAGCAATTGATCATACTTCTAGACTTTCCCTTTGTTAAGCTACTTTCTATTCTTACAATGACACCTTTAATATTTTGGTTTTTCATTATTGTGGTCCTATTACTTTGTTTCCAGAGTATATTTATCTTTGTCAGCCTTTTCAGATAATTTTATTCCTGTAGCCCACCAGTGTATGTACATAAAAAGATCTACAGATTTTTCTAATTTTTAAATGCATTTGCAGTAGCAAAGTGATCATACATATAGGCAATAGGTGAATTTATCATTTCCCTGCCTTCTGATTAGAGGCATCCATCAAGTGTTTGGATGCTCTACCTCATCCACAAATACATACACAACATCATTTCAGTAATTTTCTCTCAACATTGTCTTCATGGGTAAGTATGGTGGAGAAGAGGCATACAAACCTGTCACCAGAAAGAAGGGAGTCTAGTGTCAGAAAAAGGGGGGAGAGGAAAGTCCTAAACTGCTAAAAGTATTCAGTGGTGCCAAATACTTTCTTAATAAGATTTGACAGAAAGGTTTCTCAAGGTAGGTCTGCAAAGGCACGTAGCTGACTTAAGAGTGCATATCTGTTGATGTCATTTAGGGTCTTTGGAAGAATCCAGTTTGAAATGCGTCACTTTTTGGTGTGATAACCAGGTGTGTCTTGACATCCATGTCAGAAGTCAACCTCCACTGATGCTTTTGCATATGTAGATAGAAATATTCTTAACAGCAAAGCAGTGTGAGTTTGGGAAGGTTTGAAAGTCAGGCAGAGATTGCAGTCAGTTCAGTTGCCAAGCTGTACATGAGTGGTGCTAAGATTCATACCTTACAGTAGCATTTTTTCTATTAGAATAATTTTTTTCGCTATTTTTGTCTTTAGTTTTATTGTTCTTGATTACTCATATTAACTGGAGCTGTATCATGGTTAGAAATTGATTTCTGCTTTGAATCATTAAGGCCATGACCTTTACTTGTTCCATCACAGTTCTCCAATATATCTCTAAGGAATTGTTGTAATTTATTTTGGAAATTACAGATCCCAGGATGTTTTATTTATTTATATTTTTCATCTATATTTTAATTAATTTCTCTTGTTAACAGGATATGTTTGTGAATTTAGTACACGGTTTTGTTGAGGATAGAAATGTCTCCTGCTGTGTCATCTGCTATGCAAAGTTGCTATTGAGTTCCTGGCCATAAAATATATGTGTCTGTATTAATCACCTGAGTGCGATACTTTGCATAGCCTGATTTTGCATAGTTTTACTCATATAATTTTCTTTTAAGTATATTTTCTTGTCACTATTTGTTCTTCTATTTAAGATTACTCTGAAAAAGTTGTTGACCATTTAGCCCAAAGTCTTGACTTCCTTTGCAAAATTTCTATGTGATCACCTTCCCTCCTTTTTTTAATATCTCATGATTCATGGTTAGTGCATACAAACTTTCATAGTATTACCGAAGTCAGTGAGTAGTTTACACCATTAGAGGATATGTAATTTATATGTACATAAATCTACCTCTTAGCCTTGAAAAAACAACTAAGACTTGTCTCAAAACATATCCACTGCCAAAGGAAAACCTCAACAAGATTCCATTTTCCTCTGTAGTAACAGGGATACTTTTCATGCTATTTAGATTGGGAATACAGTATAGTGGATGTATTAAAGTGTTTCTGTTTCTGTGTCCTACTTAGGCAGCACAATCTATACCAGCCTGCATAGCATATTCAGGGACCGGAGCTGGTTTAACTCATGTCAGCAGGGGATTCACATCTCAGCTAATACCGCTGACCAAACGGGCACATGTACTGACACTGTCCTGCTCACCTCCAGTCCACTTCCATCCTCGCCTTGGTCCAAACATTCGTGCAACCAAACTGCAAGTCACACTGGGCAATGATGTAGATTAAAACCAATCTAGGAAAAAATAAAATTATAACCTAAAACCAGTTCAAAGTACAACTACAAAGAGTTCAAAAGCAACTATGAAGTGCCACTGATTTCAATGGTCCACAAAACTGTGACCCAAATAAAGAACTGGAAAGGTAAATTGCATACCTTTGGCTTTTTCCTTCCTCACTTTCTTCGACTGCAGCTTCCCCTGCATATCCATCTTCAGTAGAATTTCCTGCATTTGAGACTTGAATTTGATAACTTTCCAACTTGCACACCTTATCTTTTATGTAGATTACCTTTTAGCAGTCTTCTGCTTTAGAATTTATTTTGCATTTGTCTCATGAATTCAAACAATCCAAAATAAGTGTAAAATAAATTCTGCCTCAGGTATGATATTCACTGAAGTCACTAGGTCTTTTTCCCAATTAAGCTAAGTAAATACAGACTCTGGTCTGTTCTGAAGTTCATAGTAGGGACATAATCAACTGCTGATAGAGAATAGTAATCTAGGCAAGGACCTAAGTACATTGAAAAGGAGTTTACAGTAAAAAGGAACAGGTATATTGTGTTCTCATGTTCCAGGACTATGGTTTGAATAAACTGATTTCACTTAGTATCTGAATCCCCAAGTGAAAAATGCCGTCAAGGAACTTCAGTTACAAAAAACTCTGCTTTATAATATTACTGTTGCCATCTCTGAAGACACAGCACATGCTAGGGTTTCACTAGGTACCAGTCCTCCTGTGTTCCTGATGGAAGACGTTATTTTTCTGCATGAATAGGACAGAGTGACAAAGCAGTTTCACCCCAAGTTTTAAGAGTGAGTGAGCATGTGTGTAAAGAGGTATACCTCCAGCATTCTGATGGAGAAGGTTGAACTTCGAATCATATAGCCCCAGTTGAAAAAAAAAAAGTGTGAGCTAATAAAAACAGAAGGATTAGGGATAACACTCAACAATTTCCTGAATGACTTAGGAGTTGTGATGAGAAGAGAATACAAGGACAAAGAAACCCAGTCTGGTTAGAGTCCAAGATAAATGCTGCATTAAGAATAATCCAGAAGCAATATTGAAGAATCAGCAGTGGTAGTGATGTTGAAATCTGCATACAAAAATGTTCATATATATATGGGGGGGGAGGGAGGGGGATAGATCACATAAAAAAAGGCAATTGACCTGGGATTTTTGCCAGATGTAGTATAGGTCAGATCAGATTTTATTGTGTCTGCCTCTGGTGTCAATGTGTGTGCAGTTCAGGAATTTGCCCTGTAAGCAATTGCTCATTGCACTGAGAGCAGGAGATCAGAGAGAAACAATCTTCTTCCTACAGTATGTCACATCATCTTGATCTGAATTTAACCCAGGTAATTGGAGAAATTCTTATTTGGAACAATCAGAGTTCAGATACAGGGAGAGTATATGAAATGTCATGAGCTAAACTTCACATAGAAAAACTCAAAAGTATGCACAGGAGGGCAAACAAACTCAAGCTTACTTTTTGTGATCAGTGACTATGACTGTAGGGGCTGTGGCTTAAGAAGAGGTACTAAATAATCTAGAAGAAAAACAGTTAGATGAGAACATCTTATTCCTCATCCCTGTTGCTGTTCTTCTGCATTGTTGGTGTCCTATGGTTCCTATCAGTAAGGCCCTTACACAGGTTCAAGAGCTCGGCAGGACATTTTTCTAATATAAACCCAAGGTAAATTGTATAATTACTACTACTCTTCTCACCTAGCACTTGCTGCTAGACCACCTGTTGACAAGCAACTCATGAGGATTACCCAGCCTTCCTGACATTTACTGAGCAAAGAAGCAAAGCAAAAAAAAAAAAAAAAAAAAGGACTTGCCCAGACATGAGGAACCTACCAAGGAGCACCCATTCCTTTCCAGTAGAAAGGCTCTTGCCTCAAAACAGCGGGGCGGAAGAGCAGAGACAAAATCTTCTGTTCAGCGGAAGGAAAAAATCCTGTCCAGAAAATGGGAAAAAATGGGTAGCTGCTCATCTTTGCACAGATCTGATGACCCTTCTTACCCTGTTAGCTGCCAGAGGAAGAGGTTGCTAATCAGCAAGTGGGTAGGAAGCCAGAACTAGGGTAATAGTCCTGTGCTTGCTTCTGTTCTCCAAACCCAAGCATTTGTTGTTATTTTTGTTAAACTGGGGGTGGGGTTGGGGAAAAGCAATTTAATTTCTTAGAACTGCAGATTTCTTATAGGACTCCATGTGATAGCCTCATGGAAAACTACTGGTGTTTTATAACCAATGGCTGCTAGTAACCCATTGAGGGCCATTAGCACAGTCTTATTTAATCTCCAATGGAGGAAAAATAAAAAAGGACAGGAGAAGTGGTAAAAAAAGTCATCTTATCTGTTTGGAAATTTGTTTAATAGATTGATTTTAATTTTGTTTCGGATGCTATGTTATATATCCAACAATAAGGTTTTATATTCTCCCTTTGGAGCCTTTTTTCCCCCAAATTTCTTCTTTTAACTGCCATGCTAAAAAACCATCAAAAAATCCAAACCAAGACAAACTAACAAGTCTTCTCTTGAACACCTCATGACTTACATGCTAATCAGAGCAGAAAAGTATCTGATTTGTCATGTTTCAGGATTTGGATTGCTCGACAAATCATAGTTTTCTGCAATATGTTTTTTTAAATGAAGTAAGTTAGAAATAAAATGTTTCATCTTAAGTAAAATTAAAGCACATCAGAGAATACCATATGACTCTGCTCTTTCCAATGTTAAAAGCCAAGCACGTACTTTTATGAGAATGACTGATTAATGAGAATTTAATTTAGGATAAATCTCATTTTATACAAATCATCCAGAATGATTTTCTAGCCAGATATTCTACCAAATATATAATAATTAATGAAATCATATTTGTTTTAGGCTGACAGACAGGCTTTGAATATCTCAAGTTCTAGTAGAACAGAGGCTCACATTTCCAACAATTCTTTGCAATAAGAAGTTATTTTATTTGACTACATTCAATACTTTATGGACCTTAGAGTATTTTCTTAGTGATTATGCTGTACTAAGAAATTTGAAATACTTTAAATGATACATTCCTATCCAGCATTACATTGTCTTACTTTTAAAAATTTACATGCTTGTATTTCACAAATTTACTAGAGTTTGGGGTTGGATGGGGGGGCTTTTAGGCAATACCTTATTAACGAAATCATTGTCCGGCCTTATATCTTTAGTTGGGAACCAGTCCTTTTTCAGTTAAGTTAGCGGCCAACTTACTTACACTGAGCAGCACCTGGCCTTTTGATTTTATGATGCATTAAAATCCATATTTCTGATTTGGTCCAGAAGAAACTAGAATATTTTCTGTAAGAGATATGTTAGACTATAGGCAACTATAGTTGTTTTGTTTGGGTTTTTTTTTATTTGTGTATAGGCGCATACATATGCATCTCCATCCACAGTTGTATTCAAACTCAGAGTGAGGACCAGATCATGAAGTTGAAAATATTCTTCTATTGAAACACCTATAACAAGTCTATGTATAAGTACTAAACAAAGTGCACATGCACTCAAACAGCCTTGTCAGTTCCATTGGTATAAGTTATTCCAAGTCAATAGAACTGTACCAATACAAAATAGGTAAAAATTCAGATTTTATATAAGACACCTCTAAGGATACCTTAAAATGTGTGAATTATGTATGAGTGTGTTTATGAGATGGTGAGAGTGAATGCTCATTGTAAAATAAATATTTATTTTTGGTAGAACATTTTTTTTGTTGATCTCAAAGACCTTTAAAGTGAAATATCCAGCTCAATAAAGTGAACCTAAGCAATTAACAATTCTAATTAAACAAAATTGAAAAGCGCTAGATGATTTTTTTTCCATGGGCATATATAGACAGGCAAGCAACAGGGAAAAGTATCACAAGGAATAAGGAGAATCTTAATCTATTCATGAATTGTCTTTATAGATCGTGAGAAAGGGTTGTCTACAAAGATTATAAAGAAAAAAAATCAAGGGTTTGAAAATGCATATGAAGAAAATTGCACCTCATCAGATAATGAACTTGCTTTTAAGTTATGAAAATGATAATGAATCTATTAGTAATGCTGGTCTCAAGATTAATAATGAAGATGGTGATTGTGAATGCAGTGTAGAAGAAATATTTCCATTCTAGATGGAAGAAAGTGGTATAAACAACAGGTAAATGAAAGAACTAGGAAAGGAGAGAAGAAAAAGATACATGCTAATAACAAAGAAGCAGTAGAAACTTTGCTCAACAAATGAAAAATTTCAGAACAGAATGTGGTATTATTAGTACTGAAATTGAAAACTATGCAGAGCAGATTAAATAACCCATGAAAGGTATGAATGCAAACCTATCTTTTCTTATCTCAGTTTGAATATTGTAATGTATTCTGCAAGTCATCTATATGCTTTTAAATAAACCATGAGCTTATAGTTTTCATCTTACAGTGTACCAAGAGCATTGTTCCCTATACTTTAAGTTTTGAAACATTTTCACCTATTGGATCTCAGAGGACATCTACAAAGTTATTTGCAAAGGAAAGATGCATGAAATACAATTTTTACTTCAGTAGTCATAAGTATTGTCTTGAATAAACAGTTGGTATTTCCTAACCTATTCAAAACCGCAATCACACTAAGTAACCTTATTTTGATATATTTATTCTCATTAGTAACTGCTCATCACATGTGGAATTTACATCTCGTTCTCTAGGTGTTTGGTATGAAATTTGGATTGAATAAAAATACTAAAAGGTTATTTTTTTAAAAGGTGCTAGGTATTTACTAGTTTTAATAGCATTTCATGACTCATAGTTCAAGCAACTAAGTCCATCACCCAGAACTCACCATTAAAGCATCTTCCAAGTAAAATTTCAAGCAGCTGCTCTGCACTGATTAAGATACAAATGTTAAAAAGATTAATTTCTTTGAATACTTGGTAGATCAAAAGGCTATTATTGTCAGAGTTACATTCCAACCGACAACATGCATCTGCTGTACTAAAATATATCTTTGACATTCATCAGTCTAATAAAAATGTGAAATGGCAAGCTGCCCCTGGAGTTAAAGAAAAGGAAGCGATTATTAACTCTTTGGGGGTTTAGTTTTTTGTTAAATCTGAGAACAAAGATCAGGGCTCATTTTATGCTCAGTGTTCAAAAAATGCATCCTTTTTTCAGAGGTAGCACAGAGCAAAAATATTCTGAAAAGAAAACATTTCCTGAATGGTGCTTTCATCTCTCCTTGCAGAAGGGATAAAGGAAGGAGCTACCTGAGGGCATTCTGTGCTGGGAATGGGAGGAGGGAAACACTCTCTAGGTGTAGTAAATTGCAAAGCATATTGGGACTGGGAGTATTCAGGGCCAGAAGAATGCAGACTGCTATATTAGATAATTTAAGTCAGCACCTCTTTAAAAAAGACCTTAGGAAGGAGCGATATAGGTGCTGCTCTCAATGTTTCTAGCAGTAGTGAGGGTACACTGCAATAGAGCTGGAGGAGAACTTCAGTCTGGTTTGGGTTTATAGCATTAAAAAAAATTTTAGAAAATGCCTTATTATCTTTTTTTGTCCTCATCCTCCCTGTCACAGACAAGACAATTTGTCACTGCTGTAGTTGTCCATGGAAGCTAGAAGCCATCCATTCATACACAGCCAAAATCTGTTTACAGATTTGGACCCAGTTCTCCACAGTGTCATGCTGGAAAGCAAAAGTTCATCCCGTGAAGTGTATTTTCTTGCAAGGTATACATCAGATGATTAGACCCTTATTCATCAGGCAGGACTATTTCATTTAAATTGAATGATTTAGATCAGTGAGCCACTACTTCATTCAATCTTCCTGTTCAAATATTCAGCTTTATGCTGTTTTTTTCTTTACGTTTCTGTGTCTTGTCCTTTTGACTGGTAGATATACAATCAACCAGTTGCACAGCAAGATTCAACCCTCTCCCCCCCAGAGTACTGTGGCTTCTTCATTATTAGGTCTTATTGCAGTTAAAGTCTATCTGGCCAGCTCATGTCATTTTGTGGAAGGTAGCTTAGGGTGGGAGAGAGATCAAAGCGTAGAATATGAAGTAATATGTTTATTTTAGATTATTTTAAAAGTTCATTACTGCAGTAGAAAACAGCAGATTAATTTTACTGCATGTACATCCATTTCTGTGAAGGGATACAGACTCCAATTTAATCACCTCAGAAAATGCATTAATATTTACTAATCAAAAAAGATTATGTGTATTCAATATGCATATACTGATATGAAATGTGGACTATATCTGATGCATGATGGCTGCAAGAATTCACAACATGTTTCATTCAGACTGAAATAATCAGGCAGCTGGAGCTTATTCAGCCTCAACACATTCACAGCAGACAATTGCTGGGCTTTCTGCTCTTTGGTAAAAAAAACATCAAACACTATTTAATAAATAAGTGACAGTGAGTAAAATTAGCTGATGTTCCATATCTAGAAACACCTTCAGCAATGCATTATTCATTGAACTACGTACTGAATTTATTGAAAGAACCTTTGGTACAGTTCATTTAAATTGACTTTGTTTCTTATACAAATCGCATGATACAATGAAGCACTTGTAATGCTGTAAGATACCTTATATGCTGTATTCTACACAGTAAAGTAATTGACGGAAGTATATCTCTAGGTGAATAAACTGAGTGTAATAGTCCAAATAATTGTAACAAAACTGTCTCAAATCAACAACAGGATGTTAAAGCAGAATCAATTAAAATTCAATATGAGACTGCAAGTGTCAGGTTCAGCCTGGAAAAACACCATTTAAAAGCCTTATTAGTTTTTTTTATGGAATAGACGTAAGAATCAAGATAGCTTTATCCATAGAAGCATCAAGTAAAGTGGCATTGTGCCAAGGTGTATGGAGTGATTTCTACTTTAACTGTATCTTGGTGCCATTCGTAGGACACACTTAACTTCTGAAGTATTATGGTAGGTATTAGATTTTGTTTCCTGTCCTTACTTGTTAGTTGGAAGTGTGACCGATAATGCCCGGCCCTCAAACCTGGATAATTTTCTTCTCACACATCTCCACCAGTAATATAGAGCCAGCAGGCCCCTGTGTGACCCTCAAGGACACACACTTTTGCAATCCTCTTAGCCATCAAGTCTTTCTCCATGGTCCAAGACTGAGAGAGGAGAAATTGAAAAGCAGTTGCATCTGCAGTGGTTAAATAGAAATAAAAGAGTTTCCAGGACTCATAGAATATAGTGAAAGAGATATAGAAGAATAAGAAAAAGTGTTTGCCAACCATACCAGTTACAGTAGTTGCCCTAGATTTCCATCCCAAAAAGAGCAAGCTGGTCATAATGAGAAGAAATGGTTAGCTGAAGAGGCCAGAAAGAGCCCTAGAAGAAACAAATTTTCTTTGATTCTTTCTCTCCATTGTTTCTTTAACTTTTCTCATTTCCAAACTCTGGGGAAACTCTGTGTTAGCTTAATCCAGTCTCTTTCACATAACTCACAACATCTAGTTTCCTTCCCTTTCCCCACACCCCATGTTCTTTTAAGACTTACTCCTTTTATGTGAAACCTGAACATTTTAATGCATGTGATATAACTTTGTGGTCAAAAGACCATAATCTCAAGACCAGGTACCAAAAGGTAATGACATCTCCAATTCCATTTAGTCACCTTGCTTTTGAAGCAGGTCAACATCCTTTCTAATACATGCATGACTTTTTGAAGGATTTATGTGTGATTTATATGCACAATATGGAGATGTCATTATTTAAATGGCATTTAGCCAATTTTCAATTATGTGCACATTTGAGGTGAGGTTATTGTGCTGTGTTATTATATTAAGTAAAACAATTCATTTATGATTACAGAAGTATCTAAAACCACATGTCCTAGTGTACTCATATTCTGAGCCTCTTTCTTCTATCCTCATCCTTCTTTCCCACAAAAAAAAAAAAGACAGGGTTTATTTCTTTGTATTTCCATGTCTGCTATTTGTGAACATTCAGTGCTTCATTTGAACATATTCTCTTAAGCTTCCTAGTAAATAATTGATATTTCTAGAAATAATTGAGCATAAAGTTGTTTAAGAAGTAGAATTTACTCAGATATACTTTCATGAATTTAAATTCGCATAAACCAAGCAATTGTCCAAGCTCAGATTCCAACATCCTCCTTCCTAAATTAGTTCTGCTTGAATATTTGGGACGTAAGGGGCACATCAATGAGAATTCAGGTGCAATGATGACATCACATGCTGCCATTGCTGCTTTTTCAGTGTCTTACCACCTGACTATAAGAAAAAGCCATGGAAACGGCACTAATGATGTTCTCACAAAATATTGCCTGAAATGACACTAGGTAGACAAATGAAATAGTCATCTGCTGCAACTGGGAGCAAACTCTCTGTTCACTGTAATATAATAGAAAAATAAGGTACTTAACTATATATCTTTTTGTTTGAAATATGAGTCAGAGGTGAATAGGTTTAACGCTTATAGACCTCCTGAAAAGTTTGTGTTCATAGAACACTTGTGGGTAATTTATAGCTATTGTTGATTTAACTTATTTACAGGCATTTTTAATGCAGTGAATATGATTTGTCCTCTGTCTGACACTCCCTCCTGAGGCTCACTTTGGTGGCAAACTAAACTTTACAATGACAGACTAAATAACACCATTTTTGCTAGCACAGCTTTTCAGCACAGTAGAAGGAGCACTCTGCTGGACCCCTGCTGCTGCTAAGATTTCCTGTCACTGCTTGAAAAGTTAAAGTTGGTAACAATACTTAAACATTTAGGGTCACAGATCTGTAGCCCCAACCTTGGCATCCTAGTCCTCAAGGGATATTGTGGGCAACTGAAACCATGCCACATGTAATTAAGTTTCCCCTAGGCTCCTGCACTTGACACGCTTCGGATCTTCTGTAAGTGAAAAGTAGATTCTGGTGTTAAAAAATCAGTTTATGTTTAACATTTCATTTAAAACAATGCAACATCTTCTATCTCTACTCATATAAAAACCTTTAAAAAGGTGTATTTCAATTATTAACTTGCTTAAGGGCTAACCCTGTGCCTGTAGAATATCTCCTGGATGTCCCTGAAACACTACTCTTACTGAAGGAGCCCGTTAAATATGATTGGTTCCAAAGTACCGCGTGAAGTGCAGAACCTTCATCGAAGTCAGGAGACAGTTAGCCTCTTCCAGGGTCTGGCTCTGAGACTTTGTTCTCAGAGACAAAATAAAATAAACCTTGGAGGCATGGGAGTTAATCAGAAAGCAGTTTGCTCTCCAAACCCCTTTGTGGTGCCATCACACTGTTGGAGTACTTCCAACCTCCCAGATCGCTAGCTTTATGTTCAATTTGCATGTTGGAAGTTTGGGGGGGGTGTTGGGTTTTGGTTTTGGTTTTTTTATTCCCCCCCCCCACCCCCCGTCAAAAAGGTGACCTTAAGTTTCTTCCACAACTATGTGCTCATTATAACTGTCTTACTGAAGATACTCTCTCTTACATTCAGGCATTTCTTGGACTCCTTTCTGATATTAAACTTTCTATGAAATTAAACACATCATGTCTGTGGAAAGAACACAACTGAGTTTTTAATACATAGTTGGGTACCTTTTTCTGTGCTGATCTGAGCACATTTCATGAAATTTATCATTTACATCTGTATCATTAAGACCTTAGGGAGTTTCCTCATGTAATTTAAGCTTTCTATGCCCCCGTTAACAGCTTGCTTTTGTCACACAAGAATCAATGCTTCGTACTCCATACTTATATTTCCGATTTTTTTTTAACAAGATTATCGAAGAGTTTAGTCCTTTCTAAAAGTATTACTCAGCTCTTGAAGGCTTGTAGTCAATGACGTGTACCTATAAAAAACTTAAAATTCTAATAATGTCTATAACGTATGCACAATTTCGTTGCCAAGAGGTGTTAAGCTTGTGTTAGAGTTGAATTACTGTAAACCAGAGAAATTTCCTTCCTGGACATGAGACATGGGGATCTATTAGACTGTTTGTCATATCAGGAGAATAAATGCACTGCTATGTTTGACCTAAATAACTAAGCTATTTTAAATCATTATTATATATGTGGCTCTCCTACTTTCTCCTTGTTACTGTAACTTGGACAGATTAACAGTTTTGGAGACTATCATCTCTGAACTACATGTTTTGCAGTCCAGGCTTTTTTGTAATCCATACCAGTTGTTTTATATCTTTTACGTTAAGTTGCCCATTTGTGCACAATCCTCTCCTCCCTGCCACAATCTCATTGTATGACTTCAGCAATTATTTTTTACTAAAAACAGCTAAAGACAAGACATCAGAATGTGTCTTTCCAATTTCACTATTTGTTTTCCTTTGTTTTGCCTGAACTACTCTGTCACCTGAGGTTAGAAACTAAACTTTAGTCAAAATAAATTCGATTTCAACACGTTTATATTTTCGTTTCTCATCGAATGCACTCATGTTCCCAGCTTCCCTACTTTTTCATCATTTTTTGCTGTTTCTCCTTGCATTGTGTTCTGCAACTCTTGTAACACAATATATAGATCAAATGCTTGTGAAGTTATGTTATGTAAATCTAACAGTAAAGACAAGTTTCAGAAAGATTGCTGCAAGAAAGGAGAGACTGAATAGTTCTGGATACTGTCACTGAAAAGTTTAGGTTCCTCCTTTTTGTCAGAGGTTAGAAGGTTGAGTGTTCTAGCTTTTGGCTATTTCTACAGTAAAGCGTATAAATTCCTCCCAAACACAAGCCTTGTACTATCACCTCATCTGCTGCTCGTTTAGCAACCTTGTTAATATCAAACTAGCTCTATGTGTCTATGAATTCCTCACCAACAAGGTGCTAATCAGAAATTCTTGGTCTAGTCACTAATGCAACAGATTCTGGATCATCTCCAAATCTGTTCCCTACTATTTGCACTTCAGAGAACCTGGTTGACCCAAGGCTTCCAAAACACATCTAATCCATGCACTCTTTAGAAGCTTCTTGTAAACTGAGTTGAATAATTGCACAAATATGTGTCTACTGTGAAAGTAAGTTTTGGTACAAGAGGGCAAAACATGCGACAGTAGTCTTTGTTAGACTTTCTGATGCCATCAAGGAGCATAAAGACTGAACACCTTCCCAAATGGAAACTCTGTTCAAGGTGTGTGTTGAGGGGTGCCCAAAGGGATGGGAAGGAAGAGGAAAGAAGAGTAACAGGTTGAATTCTCAGAGCATATGTAGCAATATTAGATTTAAGTTATACCATCTCTGGCAATAGCCAGAAGCTGATTTGTGGGAAACAGTAGGAGATTCACCAAGTTATGTCCTGACTGTTTATATGACATACCTACACCGGTGACAGCATTCACTGATTTAGGGACTTTGTAAACATGGTTTAATGGTCAAGAGAGACCTGTTTTCCATTAATCTGTCTAAGCCCAATTTGCATCCATTTATAGGTTTTGGCAACCCTGTTTGAAAAAACAAAACAAAACAAACCAGACTCATGTGCTTCATTCCTGGAAAATGTTTCCACTATATCCTGATACAGGCTGTGCATTTTGAGTCACGAGAAGAAAAAAATTCTGATCAAATAACTTTTAAAATTAGTATTACCACACGTTGTACATCAACGTAACTGATGTTAACCCATATGAGGTACGGATCATTTTTTCAATGCTATGGATTCCTTGTATAAGAAATCTGAAATATGTTATAGTGGCTTACAGATCCTCAATAAAGAAAACTTTCTCCTCCAACGTGTTCTTATCTTGAATTGCTTTACTAGTCTCTTAGTCATTATGGAAAAGAAAGAAACAAACAAATATTGACAGTCAGGTGAGTTGTTAGCTCTTGTCATATGGTTTTTTTTTTTCCTCAAACTCAACACTTTGCAGATAAGATGATTGTCATTTCAGTGCATTCCCCCAGGGAAGCATTAGGAGCCAGGAGAACTTACAGGTGAGAACCACGATTGCCAGGCTGCCCTGCAGAGCAAGACAGTTGGCAGGTTTTTTCAGGACTCACATTGAACTCCAGGAATGAAGCAAGGGATTAAAGTTCAAAGCAATTACTAACTGAATCCAGCTAAAATTTGGCTTAAATGGTAAAAGTGGAAAATTGGCTGAGCTCAGTTTAAGTCCTTGGTCCTCTTTGTTGAAAGTCAAAGCAACACGAGAATTTGTCGCAAAGGAAGCATGACTTTATTAACCGTAAAGAACGGTCCTTTTCCTTAGCAAATAGCACAGGTGTCAGTACATGCCCTCTGGGAACCATAACTATCATGGTGTCCTGGTTTTGGTTGGGATAGGGTTAATTTTCTTCCTAGTAGCTGGTATAGTGCTGTGTTTTGGATTTAGTATGAGAATATGTTGATAACACACCAATGTTTTAGTTGTTGCTAAGCAGTGCTTACACTAGTCACGGACTTTTCAGCTTCCCGTGCTCTACCGACTGAGAAGGCTGGAGGTGCACCAGAAGCTGGGAGGGGGCACAGCCAGGACAGCTGACCCAAACTGGCCAAAGGGATATTTCATACCATGTGACGTCATGCTCAGTACATAAACTGAGGGAAAACTGGCTGGGGGGGCCGCTGCTTGGGGACTGGCTGGGCATCGATCGGTGGGTGGTGAGCAACTGCACTGTGCATCACTTGCTTTGTATATTCTATTATTTTTATTTTATTTTATTTCAATTATTAAACTGTTCTTATCTCAACCCACGAGTTTTCTCACTTTTACTCTTCTGACTCTCTCCCCCATCCCACTCGGGGGGGGTGGCTGTGTGGTGCTCAGTTGCCGGCTGAGGTTAAACCATGACACATGGGGAAAACTCATATCATGCTGCCAGTGGAATAAGACAACTGGTCATGTATAAACAAGCAGGTGTTCAGCATTCAGCTGTGTTTCTGCAAATCAGTCCTACCCTCCGCATGTATTGAGCCTGTTGGGAAATCTGTAAACAAGTTCTGCTGACTTAGCAATAGGGGTGTTTCTTTACTTCATCTGGGGACAGACAGCTGGAAATTACAAAGAACTAAAATAGAAGTTGAATTTATCCTCCTAGAACTGCTTAAAAGCAATCAGTCATAAAGAAAAGTTAATTCCTAGAACAGTCTGGGAAAATAAAAATTAACTAAAAAGTAATTTTTTCTTTCATCCTGATTCAGGTCAAAGTCAGGATTTATAAACTGGTTTTCTTGTTCACATTTCTACTTGGTTTGCAAAATTATCAGCTGTAAAAAAGGTAAAGGAAGGATGCAGTTGCCTTTCTGAAGTACTAGGTAGACAGGTAGAGAAGCAATAGACTTTATCTAATGAATTGGGACACATATTAGAATCAAGCAGTTGTACTCAGTAGAGCCAAGCAAAGAAAAAAACCCCCAACCCCTAAACACAGACAGTACCACACCCAACCTTGCTGCAAGGGAGTGATCCTTATTATCAGAGCACTTTGGCCATGGTATGCTTACTAATGGGTAAAGGCCGTACCACTTACAACTAGGACCATTGTTGATGCCCTGTATAAAACTTAAACTGGCTATAGGCTCATAAAGACTTTTTTTTTAGCAATTAGCTAACTGAATTCCTACTGAATAGGCATGCGTCTTTAAACTATTTTCATAGTTTAAAGTGCTGCCAAAAAAACCCCCAAGCCCTCTATCATGGAGATGTATCTTTTCCTTGGTTGTCTTACTGGCAAAAATAATTCTCTGATCTTTGATAGCTTTTATGAAACATGCTAATTTTTTTCTTCCTCTGTTTCTAACAGCAAAGAAGAACAAGAAAAAACTGGGTCAGAAACGAAATACATATTTTGAGTAACAGGTGCAGATTTTCTTAAATACAAGAAAAAACTCTGCAGGCTTAGACATTTTAGGGTGTTTTGGTCTGAATAATTTTGCAGGTATTTGAGTGCAAATGTGTGCATGAAAAACCCTAACATTAACACACAAACATACTGAAAAAGGCAG
>NW_008825271.1:1583442-1587235 GCF_000699105.1 Pygoscelis adeliae
GGAATGAGAAATGAGGAAATCTGTTCCACAGTTATTAAAAAGAACTTTCAGAGTTCAGCTTTATCATTTCATAGAGGTTCATTTAACAGTGAACAAATAAATCCAAATCCCACTGCCAGTGTCCCAGAATAAGTAGACAGAGCAGCTGGACAGAACCACTGCAAACATCAAGGTACACAAGTAGCAGAAACCATTCAGCAAGACTTTTGACTTAAAACCTGTTGGTGGGGGAAAGAAAGGGAGAAATAAAACTTCATGGGGCAAATTCCAACTCCCCCTGTCCACAAGAGCCTCTCAGATTTTTCCATTGCAGTAAATAAACCATTTGGGTTTTTTTATTATAAACCTAAAACTGTGATTGCGGTACATTAATATTCAGAACACCACCAAGGAAAAGAATGCTTCATAATAGCATTAAATGTTTTTATAGCAATGGTTTAATTATTAAGAGCTGTTAACACATGTCTGTACCTTTATCTGTGTCTTGTATATTTGTCTACTGAAAGGTAGAATGCGATAGTAAGATTTTTATCCTTGGATTCTCTTTTGCCTTGCTTTGTTGTGTGGGTTGGAGGTTTGGGGGTGGGGGGGCAGACAAGTAATACGCCTCTATGTAAGGATTAATATTTTATTGGAAGGCTGCCTCTAAACCTGTTAAAGTGTTTTATGTAGAGGGATGGTTTTCTAGTCACTCTTCATTTGTACTGAACTTTTAATGAGTTTTTATTCAGTTACAGTTTTGTTCTGGACTGAAAAGCAGAAAAAAGCTTAAAGTCTGATTTTTTAAGACAAAGTACAGGAATTATAGTTCATCTGACTCCCCAGACACAGGAAGGTGATCACTTAGATCTCACTTCAGTACTGCATGTTTATGTACTTACATCCACAGTTGATGCAAACCAAAGTATTAAAATTGGCTTTCATAGTTTTGGTCATTCAAATCAGAAACAAATCTAGTTCTACTCAGGTTAATGGGAGTTTGACTTATTACTCATGACAAAAATAATTTTATAAGGATCAAGTCAAAACCCTCACCTACAACCTGGAATACTCTGAACCCATAAGGAACTGAAGCAAATATTGATAATGCTGATACCGGCACATCCAAGTTTCAGACATTATATGGACTGTGACATTTACAAAAACTTGCTATGAATTGGTTCAGGATCAAACAATAACTCAGGTATAGCATCAAGGTAGAAAAAACATGTCTCTCCAAATATTTGAGAGATTAGCCTGTATTGAGCTTGTATCATTGCTTACACAGCTCTCAGTGTCCAAACTATGATGCATCACTTATGATGCATTTAAAACTTTGAAGACTCATCTTTTTCCTGCATAACGTAACTTTGTTACCTGACTGAAGCAGAAGGACATTCTATTACAGTGCCATTAGTCACATGCTTGGAGGGGGATAACCCTTCCAGACGGCCCTTGCATGGAATGTGACACCAAGAATGGTTAGTCACCTAGAACACACACCATTTTAGCTCAAAACAGTCAGCTTGGAAGAGGTAACACGGTCCTATGCTGTAAAGTCACACAGAATAGGTTTTTTGATAGTAATAGACTGGGGAAAACGATACGTATTACTCCTTGCCCTGCAGTGCAGGCTGATATACTGTCACTATAATCACATATATGTACTGGCACAGAGCAGAAAGAGTATTTTTATGGGGTTTATCGGTACCTAGAAAGATGAAAGGAAAAGCATAATATGCCCCTGACACAAAGAGAAGACACTTGTCAACACTACTGATGGGCTAATGAAGGGTCAACCTTTAAAGATACCTTATCTTCTCAGCATCTTAAAGTATCCATCCTTGTTTCTGAAAGCCCTGCCTGGTATTTTGATGCCTAGTACTTTGTCCCTGTGCCCATCCACTCCTTTTCTCAATTTTCTTCTCTCAAGCTAGAAATTCGGCAGATGTCCTTGCAAATTAAGAAGGAAACACATATTTCTCCTTCCAGTTTGGGCTTTCTGCCGGCTGGGAAGCGATAATCTTCAGAAGGTGACTGTCAGCCAGATTATTGGCAAGCAGCATCCTTGTAATTCCAAACAGCAAAGAATAAGAGACAAGGGCAAGCACAACTCTCTTTTTTTCCTCCCAATATAGCAGCGTGCTTTTATTTTTATGCAATCACCATTATTTCCATTAGGGACATACTTTGAAAAGTTCTTCGCCATCAAAAATTAAAACTGACAAAGCAGGATCAAGAATTGCTCCAGACTGTAACATTTGGAAATTACAAGCCCAACTCTGCCATTAGATGTTGATCACATTTTACAAGAACGCTGATATGGCTATATTTTGTTGTATACAGTTGGGAAAAGCCAGTATTTTTCAAGTGCCATCTTATCTTCATTTCTGTAATCATCACATTCATCAATATTATTTCTTGATCCTCACTGCAGTTTCTGTCACCGAATATAGTTACAGGGCCTCCCTGAGAAAAGGATTTCTGTATAGTCACATGATTCCACTGCCTATAGGACATCAGACTACCAGTATGAAGTTTCTTCTTTCTCCAAAAACAATAAATTGTTTTTAGCTAAACACAGTGACTGTTGTGACAGAAATAGTGACCAGGGACCCAGACATCATGCTAAATTGGGGGTGCAGATGATTGCAAGCATGAAACTGCCTCTGCAGGTACTGTACCCTTTGGGGTTTTTTGCACCCACAGAAAACCACCTGTTTTCAGGCTCCCCAACCCCCACTCATACTACTCAATAGTCAAGGTGTCTCAGTTTGGAAACAAAAAAATACCAAAACGAACTGCCACGGTTTTCCCAATATGAAAGCAGAGTTTTATGATACATTCTTTACTTCATTCCAAAAAGCATCTTAAATTAACTTTTGTTCATGTTTACTGTCAAAGCTCTGTATTTTCATTCAAGTTATATTTATTGATTTTCACGGTTGAAAATTAAAAAAAAAAAAAAATCAGTTTCAGCAAATATCTCTCTCCAGCCACCTCAGGCTCTGAAAACAACCTTATATGTTCACACATACAAGACAGCAAAGAAGATAACAAAGATTTATCATCTTAAAAATAAATTTGTAAGAATTTAGACAAGTCTTTTGGATTGCCATGAATAAAATAGGGGAATTTCCAGATTATAACTTCTGCCCAGACGCTTTGCGTAGTAGTCACCTTCACCACTTTAAATTAAGTGCAGATGTTAGACAGGAAAGTTGAGAAGGTGCTTTTAGAAGCATAGCATTTGGATTTAAGAGATACAGTTTCAAATCCTGGTTTATCCTACAGCCACTGGGTAACCTCAGAAAATCTGTTCAGGTTGGGTTATAAATTCTGTTTTTCAAAATGCAAATTAGTGTCCAATGGGCTTCACCAGAATACATGAGTCCTTCGTGGCATCAATTGTATCAATCTACTCACATAAGTTATGCATACATTTAAGCATTCTACTTAAAGTAAAACAGGAATTAATCTTATTGCTGTGTTGTTTATGAGAATACAAGCAGGGAAAAAGTCAATCTTAAGTTTTTGGTAGAACTATATTTAAGGCACAACTCAAGGTTTCTTTCCAGGTTATACCTGGAAATTTGCCCTCAGATTGGCTCAAGGAAAATAACTTACGTTTGTGTTAGACTGTTCGAGCTGTTTGCTAGAATTATTTTTTGTGAGCTTAATGAAGTGCAAGGTTAAATTGTGACAATAGCTGCTATAGTAATGTGTGTAGGCAGTAATAATTTACTAATCAAGTTTAGTAAACAAAGTAGTCACTCAAGAAAGTGACAATTTTACATACATAATGCACAGCAGC
>NW_008825271.1:1587277-1593958 GCF_000699105.1 Pygoscelis adeliae
TTATTCTGCTTCTGCCAAGCCATACTGCAGCCAGACTATGTAATGCTGAAGTCAAGAAAACCTGTCTCTTTATTTCTGCTTAAATAAGCACATGACTTTCCACAGTTGTTTTTCTGGTGAATGGTGAGAAGCAAAGCCAAAGAGGTAATTGTGACCCACCTAAACTTCTATTCCAATGATTAACAGCTAACAAGACCAGAAAAAGGAAAAACCAAGGAGGCAGAGAATTGCTTGGGTTTTCCCTTTGCTTGTTATAAAGTTAAAACTTCTTCCAGTAAACCACACTTACAAAGCTGGTTGTGCCGGGACACCAAAATAACTGATTTTGGGTCCCTTTTTATCCCTCCTCACTCTGAGCATTGGTACTATGAGTGTCAAGTGTTGCTTAGGAGGACTTAACTACCTTCAAAACGCTACAGGATGAGGAGATTAAAAGCTTTGCTTTTGCTAGTGCATTAGAGCATTTAAAGAGTTATTTGACATTTTCATTTGGATATAAGCTTTTAAGAGATGAGTATCTTATTTTTTCCACCATGCTTATTTCTTAAAGGAGAAACTGGTTAAGTTCACCTTGAACTTGTAAAGGCTGATTCTCACAGCCATGTTTAGCCTGATAATCTTTTTACTGTTATTTTCTTCTTCATTCTTCTTCTTTGAACCTGAGCACAGCCACCAAAACACAGGCATTCCTACTCTGAGATTGCAGGACACCCCTGACAAGGAAAATTGAATAAGAGGAAGGCACATTTTTCCTCTTGCAAGCCTTCAGAAGCAGTGGCGAAGTTCCCTTGGACTATGATAAATAGTGTATCCCAGCAGTTCTTCACAAGAGAGAAGGGTAAGAGAATTAAAAAAATTTGAAAAACCCTAACACATCACCACAAAAACGTTTGCCTGGGTTACATTTTGAAAAAAAAAATTACCCCTTGATGGTTGGGATGTGGGGGTGTGGTTCCCCTTGACAAACAGCACCAGCTTATGGAGCTTTGATCAACTTGTCCTTAAAATATACTTCACAGTTTCCCCCCCAGTCCCATGTTGTAACTTACTTCACTCAGCTTATCCAACCTGTTTTCTGGCTGACCCTAAAATCTGGACAAAACCTGGGAAAGAGGTTGATGAAAGAGAGATGAGCAAAGTGCCAGAGCAGGCTTTTACAACATTTTTGTCCTAGTTTGTATCATCAGTCAAAAATAAGCATAAATACATGGTGAATTTGACTAAAAGTGTTATATTTTGAGTGTTTCTTTTGTTTAGCATGTAGATAACTTATGTTTACTTATTGAAATCAAGCTTTTTTTTTTTTCTTAGTTTAGCAGAGGATGGGCATGTTTTTAAGCAAAACTTCATTCTTAGGCTTAAGTATCAACAGTTTGACTAGGCTATGATGTATCAAAAAGCCCATTGTAATGTACTGTAAACAGAGTACTGTTGCAGGATGTTAGACAGGTTTTTTTTTTCCCCCAAGTCAAATTCTATAAATGGGAGAAGAAGTTGCTTCAAAAACCTTGTATTTCAATTAATAATGATAGTAGCTTCACCGTGTTACTTAGTCCTCCGCATACCACAATAAAGTGTTAAATTCTTAAATCTGCCATCACACTGAAGAAAGGTCTCTAGACTGCCCAGAATAGCAACCATCTTTCCTGAAAGTGCAGACACAGTGTACTAGAAGAGCAATGGCCACAGCCTTAAGACTATAGAATCCACTTGGATGGGAGTAATTTATCAAGGAAACTACATTTTTTGTTAGAAGACAAATGCGGGGCCAAAGAGCCCCAGGTATTGTCAGACCTTACATAAGTGATTGCCAGGTACTTGTTCTGAAGTATGATACCATTTTCTGCTATTAGTACCGAAAAGCAGCACAATAATGTAGCTAGACTAAATGCAGGCACAGATGCAGCTGCCAGTCCTTCAGTATGCATTTATAGTGCAGTAACAGTGCCACTGAAAGAGTGGCTGTAATGGGAACCCTCAGGGCATCTCATCTAGGGACCGCTGAAGTCCTCTGCTTCTCTGATACATAAGAAACTGCTTAGAGAGTCCCAGTCTGTCCCACACCATCCGATACCACTGATAATGGGGATGTTGACTCAGTGTGTGCGACAAGAAGTGGTGATGATCAAGCAATTCTGTGACAGCAGCTTTACGCCATAGGGTAATGTTTCAGACAAGAAATCAAAATAATACTTTTGCATCCATTTCTCTACACACATCACACCCCTTCTCCAGAAGATTAAGCATTAATAGGCTCACCCAGGTTGTCCTGCAAATTGATTATTTTGACTCTAAGTTATCAAAATACAAGAGAGATGTTAGAAAGACTTATTCTTGAGTTTAAGGTGAGGTTTGCTTTTTTTTGTTGTTGTTATTTAAAAATCAGAGCTTGCTTTCCTAAGGCATCATGGACATCACTTTCTGGTTTTGTTACGTACATACAATTTTCTTAATCTACATAGGAGAGAAACAAATGGCTTCTCTCCCTGCCCCACCTTTCTCAGAGTGCCAGACAGTTTCAAGTATTACAGATCTTGAGCAATAATCAGTACCATTTTTAGGGTGACAGATGGAAATTGTCATTATTTCTATAAATATTTAAAGTAGCTTAAGCAATTTCTATGAATATTTTGCTGCTTTATAAATACCTTAAGTAATTCATTTTCTCAGTTGGCTGTAATGACCACAGAAAGTAAAATAAGGAATCAGCATCATTTATGACATGCCTTCCAAATAGGAAGCGACTGTAGTTCTTGTTTTCCTATGTGCTATATTTTAATTATACATACGTAAAGCCCACGCAGTGATGTATTTACCACTAGAAGATTTTACACTGGGAAACACATCACAGTTTCAGTGATATAGCATAAAGTGAGTTTAGTCTTTTATGGGCTAAAGGCTTGGCATCTGAAGTTATGCTACATGTAGAAGTGGGGTTTGGGAACGGCACAAAGTTTGCAATGATCTTTTGTTATGTCGGAAGACAGAAGGCTAAAACCACCTGGATAAATCAAATACCCATATGGCAGGTCTGAATAATATGATTTGACCCAGTGGCCACATGCCCATGCTGCTGTGGAACAAGCTGCAGCTATTTCAGAAGGCAGAATTTGAAATTACCTGATACCATAGTACCAAGGTCAGAGCACGCGTTCCATATGTGTTCCTGTGGGCTTACTACCTATTTATTCAGTAACGCTTCTGCAGCAATTGATTAAGCTAGACTGAAATAACACCTATTAAAAAAAAAAAAAGACCCTTCAAGAAAGAGGGGAGCAATTTTTAAACCTGGGATGATTTTGTGTCTAGTTTACAGCACAGTCCTCCAGTTTGTATGGAGGCAACTTCTTGAAGGGCTTTAGAACCACATCAATGCATAGTTGAAGTATGAGCTAAGTAAATCATAGGTGTGTCCTGAAATAGCTTTCTCTAAACCACTGCATTTTTGATTTCTTAAGAAAGGCAGAACATACCTCATTGGGGCAGCCTAGCATTAAAGGCTGGCTGATTATGTCCCCATAAACAGTTTAGCTCTAAAGTATAGATAAAGACAATATGATTTGGTTTGCATCTGTTGCAATAAGTGTATAGCAATTTCAATGTTCTTTCTGGTACTTGGTACAGAACATGTGGCACCTGAGATCTTAAAAAAAACCCAAACACAAAACTATTTTTGAGCTGGGAAAGGGTGAATTATAGAATAGCTAGCTCAGCCCCACAAAGACAGAGCATTTGACTTCCTACAGAAGTACTGAAGAACAGCTGTTGCCTCTGTGCCTGATTTTCCAGGCCTACCCTTGTGAGGGATGAAGGAATTTAAGCTTGGAGAATTGGGAAACGCAAGACAGAGAGGGGATGTCCCAGCATGAAATGGGGAAGAGAGAAGAAATCCATGGCAGAAAGGCAACTCTCAGGTCTCATGTCTGTCAGCCTCCACCATTCAAGTTCTTCACAGATTTTATAAGCTAGCTGCTGTAGAACGCAATCCAGCAACTGCAACCAAGTCTGGCCCTAGCAAGGTTACCTCAGAAGCAGCAGAAGTGAGATACGTGACAAGGGTCTTCAGCAGAGTAATTTCTACAGAACAGGCTATAAAACAGTCCCTCAAAGGGTTTTGTATGAATGAGGAGTACAAGTTACTTTTAAGATTAGGATAACTGCAGAATGCAAGGAAGCAAGACACTGAAATATTGGCATTAGTTAACACAGAGGGAGACATTTTTCTGATAAGTATTAAGATATGTAACTCCTCCCCAAGTGAAAGACATTTACTGGTTATTTAAACCTATCCCTCCCCAAGCCAGCACAGGAAAGCCATTTATTTTAATACAAGCCATCCAGAAGCTGCCAGCTGCTGCGGAGGGGGGGGGGGGGGGGAACAAAAGTTCTTCAGATTTTTCAGTTTCCTATTTATCACTGGATTATCTGAACCATGATGGCAGCTAGCTGCTACTGTGGCATGCATATTTTCCTGTAGATTATAACTCTGATATTTGGAATAGATTAATTCATTAACAGGCCAATAAAAATAAGTTAGCTGTTGCCAGCAAACAGCAGCATGTAAAAAAGCAGGGGACCAAACCAGACCGTTGTGTGCCAGTGCTACCTGGGTAACTTAGACAAGCCAAGTGCTTGCTGCACCTTCCCAAGAACGGCCGCAGCCAACAGCTTCCTTTCAACATTTACCTTACCAACTCTACCAATCTATATGCTCACACCTAGATGTTGGAATGCAGGATTCAGGGGAGAAAAGGATACTTATTATTTAGGTGTTTTTTTCTCTCACACATCAGTGTCCTGAAGTCACCAGCCTTCTAGCTACTTCTGATCCACACTGCAAACACCTGCATTTTCTGAAGTCTTTAATGTCTGTCACACACAGAGAGACCACAAAGGAAGTTCTTTTGAAGTATCCTTCACAGCAAAGGTCGCTGTCAGGAGAGATGATTCCCCAGTTATTTATCTATCAGATGGCTAGGCCTTCCAATACATTTTTCTTTCCAATTTCTTAGTAAGAGTCCGTGCTGGTAGTAGACTTTGGCTAAAACTTTTTAACAGGCTAAGGAAGGCAGTTTCACAAAGAAGTGATCTGTGGGCATGCATGTTGGTGTAACAGTCCTTTCCGCCTCCCAGAGTTTCTTCTGTTCCTCTAATCAGAACAGAAGTAACAGTCACTAGGAAATACTCCCAAGCATTTCCAAAGAAAAAAAATCTCAGCAGGTTGCTGGGTCTGGGATTTTCCTTTACTGAATGTACACAAATGCCTATTAATATCAGCCTCACATTTCCACATTCTAATAGAATTAGAAGGTTAATTACATTTGAAGGGGTAGCATAAGGAAATCAGTTTATAGTAATTTATAAATTAATTTCTAATTCATTTATAATCACTTTTGAAATAGAGTATAATAATCAGTTACTCAAACAAAGCTGTCCACTGTTAGTTTAGATGCTCTAGTATACCATGTCCATCTTCTAGCTGTTGCTCTGGAGGATCACGAGTCTTGATTTTTGGTTTTATTTTGTCACCTTTTTATCTTGTATACATCCAGGGGCAGAGCTGTTAGTACCAGTCAGACACTTGGTACTTTAGGCCATCGGAAATGGCACTACATATCTGCCTAGGCAACAGGCTCGCACTCAAACTGTTTTACGTAAAGTTTATTTGCACTGTTCAATATTGCAGGAAACGATTATTATTTCTACATATTCACCTAGCCTGAGAAAAAAGAAAAACTAATTGTTTTAGAATGTCTATTAATACAGACCTCAAATGTTCTGATATTGATGTGGAAAATCCTTAATAGTATCTTGTTCCAAAAGTTCATTTTTTGTGGGCAGGTACCTGTCCCTAAACGGTCCTTCCAGTCTGTTGGAGTCTGTGGGTTCTGGGTTTTTTCAGAATAGGGGTGAGAACTTCTGGACAAAAGATATTTTGGTACTTCAATCTATTCTAGTGCCTCGAAATATTTTGCTGCAGAAAACAACTGTCAGAGCAGGTATGAAGAAAGGAAGAAATACTATCCAAAAAATCAAGCTGGTATTACTATAATTTTTCATTTTTTAAGTACCCTGCCATTCCAAATTCCTCTCCAACCTGAATTCTCAAATAAAAGCAAGGAGCACTAATATTATAGTCAATCCTTTCCTTCCTAGTTGTACCCATTACTCCCCATTCTCAAAATACCTGTACTGTGAGAGCATCTAGTGTGCTCAAGCTCCCAGAAAAAGCTTCTAGATCATGACAACTATATGTCAAATCCAAGCTTGACAGTAGTGCAGAAATTAGATTTTGTTGTTAGAATTGATTTAACCCCCCCCGAAGTTGTCCTAAAGTTTTATATTAAGATTCATGTCATATGGTATTATAATTCATATTACAATACAACACAACACATTCACTGCTTCAGCTAGGATTTGAAGCAAAGCCAGATATAACTATGCTATAAGTTTCTACTTGAGTTACTTTACTTGAGTTAGAGTGAAAAATGAAGCTTGACTTTTGTGAGAAATGTGTAAGCCTTTCTATATCAAGTCTCAACATACTAGCATGAGCACCCAAAGAGCAATCCATTATATCCGAGAAAACTCAGATATCAGAAGTTGGAAGGATGCTGTTCTGATTGTGAGATCTTTGACATGTGTTAAACTAGAAATAACTGGGTGCGGGGGGGGGGGGGG
>NW_008825271.1:1593997-1617603 GCF_000699105.1 Pygoscelis adeliae
CAAGTTTCATAGGAATTTCTTATACCACAATGAATTTTGGTCTGAAATGAGAATTGAAAGCTTTAAACAAGAGTTGTGCAGAATAGTCACACATTTCATGGGTGCTAATGTTTTTCTTTATTTTTTTGAGCTTTAAGTCCCTAAATTGAATGTAACAAACATGAATTGTCTATATCTTTACTATCACAAGACCTCATGGCCAGTGATGATACAATAAGATCCAAGACTCCTAACAGTACTCTAATGGTAGGATAACAGACTATACATATTCACCAGTCACTTATAGGATCCCAACTTGTGCACTCCCTCTCCACCTTTAAAGCTTGTTCTGCCCTATTTTTGCTCATGCTGAAAGGGCTGGCATATCTATCAGCTGCAGATAGATTAATAGATTTCATTACTCTATATCCAGAGAATACTTAAGTGAAAAAACCCAAGCAAAAACCCCCAAATAAACAAAAAGCAAACAAAGGGATGGGGAAGCCTTGGTAGAAATTCAAAGTGACAGTGTAATGCCTGTTATATACACTCATAGCGTGCATAGCCCTCCCCCGCCACAGTGTTTATGGGCCAAACCATATATTACTCTTCTTTGAGGGCAATCAGAGCTCTGCCTTTCTAGATTTTCCCAAGGAATTTGAACAAAACAGGTGTAGAGACAGTACCGGTAAGCCCGGCTCCCCCACACATCTAATCCAATAAGATTTCCATAATGATTAACATAAAAAAAAAATTATTTAGAGGGAATTACAAGCAAACAAGGCAGATGGTCAAAGTGGAGAGTGGCATGGTGAAAGAGAGCTGGGGTTCAAGGAAACAGTGAAGCAATTTGACAAAGCTGGCACCGAAATAAAATACCAAGCTCTTGAGGCATCAAGATGAATATTATGTAACTGCTAAGAAATAAAGGTAGGGTACCAGCAATTTAAGGAAACCAAGAAGTCTGTATATAAAAATCTGTATCACTGCTAGAAAGGAGAAGGGCAAGGAGTCTCTGAGCAGACAGTTCAGCCTTAGAAGAAGGTGTCGAGTCACTTGGTCACTGAGCCAGCGCTGCCTTTTGAGAACTACAAGGGGAAGTTCTTTTTCAAGGCATAACCTGGGAGGGTTTTTCAAGTTGTTTCAAACGAATACACCAGGTACCATTTAGGAATTTTATCCCTGCAGTCTGCCTTTCAACTCAGGAACCTCATAGTGAAGTCAGAGCTGCCAAAGTCCCAGGGGAATTAATGTGTAAAAACCTTTACAAAAAGGACCCCAGTTACTTTGTTGCCTTTACCATTCTATCAGTTTTTTCACCAGTCATGAGTTGAAAGGTCTTTCACGGCAAAAGAAGTTTTTTATTTTGCTTTCGCTACTTCTGTAACAGATTATAAGCTTTTTGGGAAATCGTGTCGGTCAATACCTGGCACTGCCATCTCCCAGTCCATACAAATTCCATTGCCACAGCAATACAATTCAGTGTTATGGTTCCAACATTCAAGCTCTTAATTTTACAGTTAGATTGCTCCCACTATACATTGCAGTTTTTCTGACGCCTTTATGCATCAGACAAACAGTGACAGTGTTCACATGATTGAACTAACACTGTATTTTGTGGATGTACTATTTTCTGGGCTTTATGTAGTGGTGTGTTACCATAGAAACTAATAAAGAAGGTTACTTACTCATATACACCTTACCTGATGCTTCTCTAGTGAATAATTCTTTAAGCCTTGGTGCAGCTAAGACACTGAGATGCCTTAGCTTCTCTTATTCTAATGGAGTGAAGTGGAGGACATAGGGAATTCCACAGAGTTAGGTTTCTCTGTTGGAGCCAATGCTTTCCTGTTTGCTCAAAAGTGTTAGTTTTAGCTTCTTTTCCTCCCTCTCCAAGATCCTATTGCAGTCTTTTGCTTCTCGTCTAGTTAGGTCTATTTAAAAACTCTATTTAGAATCAAATAGATCTGTGAGGAATTGTACGTTTACAGCAAGAAAGCAGAAAGGCTTCAAGAAGGTATAGTAGCAGCAGGTCCACAAGGGTTCACCTATAAAAGTTCAAGTTAGATTTTGTATCTATCTGTGTGCACGCATGCCCATGGGTGTTAAAGCAGACAACAAATTTGGACATTTTTCACACTTGGCTCTTAGAGATCAAGAATATCTGTCCTGAAGCTATTATAGTCTGAAAAAGAGATAGGTCGAAACTGAGAGCAGCAACACAGATGAAATAACTAACTACCCCAGGATTACACACCTAGTTATCAACACAATTAGGAACACAAATTCACACAGTCTTAATTTGTAGCCAGGGTTCTCTCCACTAAGCTATGCTAAGTAACAGAAGTATCCCATTGACTTTATTAGACATTAGTCATATTTCAAAATGAAAATCAGTTTAATAGATGGAGAACGTTGACAGGCAAGTAATGATAGGCCAGTTCAAATAACAGGTCAATAAGCATAAGGAACTAAGGGTTTAAAAACAAAACAAACAAAAAAACCCCAATCCAATCTTATTTAATGGGTGCAAAAATACTGGACTCCACAGCATAACCATCTCCCAATAATAAAAATTTCACAGTGCTAAAGTGTAGGACCATAATGATTTATCAAAACATTATTTTGATAGTTGCAACATTTCCATCCTCTGTGCAGTCAAGTCTTGAATATGTACCCTTGAATCAAGTAATGAGCCTGAACTACTATAGTCTTAAAAAAATAAGATAACATCTAATTCAGACTACACTGTTCCCACCCCTTTGTATCGTCTCCCCAGAAAATACACTTTCACTAGCTGCTTCTGAGTGTTACTTGACCAAGACCCCTAGTACCAATGACAATAACAACAATTACCTTTTTCCACCCTCACCTTTTACGGCCTGGTACTTATCTCATGACCTGGTAATCAAATCAGGCACAGGTGAAACTCAGTTCTTAAAGTTATCAGTGTCTTAAAGGGGTCAGAGTACCTTACATTACAGATAGAAATTTGTAACAAAGTATAAAAGAAAATACACACACACACACAAAAGGAAGGGAGGAAGAGAAGGGAGGAGAGAATGATTAAAATGACAAGTAATTTAAAGCAGAACCTGTATCTAGCTGGTGTTGCTAAGAGGAGCGCACATCTGCGTTATGCGGCAGTGTAGAGGTAGATGCGTGCCGATTCCTCTAAGATAGTGCTCTGCATAACATCAGGTTGCTTGAGACAGTGCTGCATGTAGATGTAATTATGGTTGCAAATAACTTAACTTGCACAGAGTCACTATATGCAGGATTTTTCTGAATGAAATTTAATTCTTAGATAAAGTATTTCACGTTTATCATTAAAAGAGGTGAACTCGAGGAACTATGCTGATTATTAGTGCTTTTCCAACACTTGAAAAATCTTTAGGATCAATTTCCTTTAATTTTATATTAGTATTTTTTTTCAATCTGAAACCATTAATTAAGACTTAGCTCATTCTCTTATATGTGGTTTTCTAAAGCAACAACATTCGTAGCATTTTTAGAGTTATTACAACATAAACCATTGTAAATAATAATACATACCAAACAAACGAGGAATTACTTTGCTGTCTGCTGAATATTGTCTCACTCCGAGTAACCAGTAGCTTTTGAGGTATTTATGTGATAGAGAGTAAATTCCTGTCCTGTTGTTCCATAAAAGATGAGAACAACTTACAGGGAAGCAAGGAAACACATATAATGTAACCATGAAAAAATTCTCAGGCACTTTATAGACTATCACCATACAAAGACTAAGCTGTCCATCATTTTGGACACAGTCAAGCTTCATAGAAGTGTTGTCACATAGGGAAGTTTTCTTAGCTCCAAAACACTTTGTATAACCTGTGCAAATTTCAAAGAAACTTCCTTTTCCTTGTGCTTGCATCTAGTTTGACGTTCCTTTAGCTTCATTGAGTAGACGGCTGATAATACAGTAATTTAAATTCACAGAAAAATATCGGTGTACTGTATAGATATGGACTGGTATAACACTGTCATAGATTAAAAATTATTCTTCTACTGATATAATAATAATGTATTTCAGTTTTATTTTTCCTTGGAAGATATATATACACATATATATAAAGTAAAATAACCTATTAAGCTTCATATTCCTGCAAGGCACCCAAATGCTAAAAAGAATTACTATGTACACCACTGAAATGGAGCAGCTATTGAACAGTGTACAGTAACGGTAAGAAATAGCTTAGAGTAGGACATATATTTTTAACAGTATTACTGACAAAGTAGTAGACGTATGAGTACCGTGAAATGAGCTACAGCCATTTCTAGATGTAGAATTGGAGGCCAAGCTTAGGCTTTCAAAGTTGGAACTGAAAATAGTGCACTGCTGGTGATGCAAAAAAAAAAAAAAAACCAAACCCCAAATAAATCTGCTGGACTAAGAATGCAGCCCATAGGAATTATTTACATGCAGGAATAAGCTGAAGTAGAACTTTGCTGGCCGCTAGACTATCAGTTATGATAAGATCAGCAATCACTTCAGTCTTCATACTTCTTTTATTAACAGAGCACTGTTAGTGATGACAAATATTTTACAGCCTTACAAATGTGATAATTTGCTTATTTCTTCTGTATTTGAATCAAAGTAATATTAATTATTTTGGCCTTTGAAGGTTAAGACACTCATTTAGATATGTTACAGGGAAAACAAAGCAAAGTGGAGGTGTTTTATATTATCCTCACTTGAAACACCATGATGGACAATACACAAACATACACATAATATAAGCAAAAGACTATAGCAGAACAAGAAGCTGAAGAGAAGAAAAAAATAAAATTAGACGTAATTTTAATTATGGAAATTACTGTTTTCACACTACGAACAAGCGGGAAGTGGAGTAAGGAACTGAGAAATGTGGATGCAAAATTACTTTGATACTCAGGAAACAGTGTAACAAGGAATTTGCAAAATACCAAGGCAGAATGGAAATATTTCTTTTTCCTGCAACTCAGTAGAATTTTTGTATATACCCTTTTGATTGTGTAAAAACTTCTGAAGAGGTGCTTGTACTTAATTATTAGCACAGTATCAAATAGCTTCAATCTAAAATTCTCATCAAGTGATTAAAGAACGTAGGGAAAAAATAATATAAGTCTTTTGATTGTGACAGATTGCTAACAGCATTAAGTCACAAAAGTATTTGTGTTTATTAAAGTGCAACATGAAGAAAAGTCAAAGAAATGTAAGATATTTCAAAGAAAAAAACAACACAGGCTCATCATAGAATAACATAGGATTTTTATTAACCAATGCTCTTTTGGCAGAAAGGAAAGAAAAACTTTAAGAGCCCTTTATGTTCACTTCAAATATGGAAATATCTGAATGTGCACCTCTACAGTAAAGTTTAAAATTAAAATTCTGTATAAATATTCAAAAATAATATATAATTTTTTCCATCAAATGTAAAAGTAAAAATAATGCCAACTAGAAATAGGAACAAACAAATGTTCATTAAATAATACCAATAGAATCCCATAGTACTGTTTTATGAACTGCCATAACTCTTCAAAGTAACCCACAGAAATCATATCCCCAGTAATCTGATTAAAAAAACCAACAGAACGCTGCTTGATATTCTTCAGAGACAACAGTGTATCCAAAGGCTGTGTATTTCTTTTCAGTCAGTGCACAAAGATTGAATTTGAAACAATCAGGTTCTTATTGCACACAAGTTACAAAACCTCAGAACAATTAAAAAAAGAATATAAAAGAAAAAAATCAGGACATGGGGCACTGCGATACTAAAATCAAAGGTTAGGGTTGTGCCTTGAACATTTTTATATATTAAATAATATTTGCCTGTTAAATAAGAATAAGAATTTAACTCATTTATGGCTTTGTAGGGTAAAACCACTAAAATCACCAATGAACTTGTCCAATCAGAACTTAGATATATTTTACAGCTTTCTTTTCAGAACATAACTGGAAATTAGGTACCTTGGGGCAAATATCTTCACTATTGTAAATTCTCCTCCAAGTTGATTTTTAAGTTGCCTTTTTCAGTGTGTTCTCTCTTAGAAAAAATATTCTTATTTCTTTATTTTTAAATTTAAATTACCATCTGAATCATCAAAGTGAAATCCTGGACTAGAGCACGTTCAGTGGAAAAGCTTTTCATTGCTTCATGCAGAACTGTACTCTTTTCAATACTCTTCAACAGTACATTATTTATACTTAATCTTCAAGTGAATATTTTCCTCCTTTTCTCACTTTTGTTACTCTTTTAAAGCCTCTAATTCAAGTAGTCTGTACGGTATTGCCAATTACATTTAAAAAATTTTTTTCTATAGTATGTAAGAACTGGCCTTGCAGTGTACTGTTATTGAAATTAAATGGATGTTTAGCAGCATATAATAAAAAAAAATAATGTCTTATTAGTCCTTCAATTTTTTTAGTGGTCAGTAGTTTGAAAAAAACCCATCCCGAACAGCAAGATACTCATAAACAAGTACACAATGAGAAAATGATCAGACACAATGTCCAATTTTAATACATAAAGTAGAACACTTCCGTTTAAAAAAAAAAAAAGCCTAACGATCTCTAATGGCTATTGGCAGTATTAAAGAACATGCACGATTTTCAAAAATACTCAGAGTTGGCCTACTTGTAATTCTCCCAGTTTGAATTTCACATAGGCCAAACTGTTTGTGGAGATATTTATGTAAAAGTTTTCTCACAAGAATCATGGTCCTTCATTGGAAAGTCAAACCAAAACCGTGACCCTATCAACTAGCCGCAGCTCTCGATGCAGGGCCCCGGGTCACGACTCTCTGCAATGCTTCCTTATTGTTTAGAGCATGCCGATACCTAGCGTAAGGGTGTTACCATGGCTGCATGAAATACGATTATACAAACATACTTCAGATAGTTAGAAATGGCTACACAAAGTGCAAGGCTTTAGGGATACAATCTTTTTTTTCCTCTGAATTGTTTCTGTGTTACAATGCAATCGTGTTGTTCTGCTTCCACTTATCTTTCAGACAAAGATAACACCCTGGTAATAAAAAGATGTAAATTCACTCAGATGCTGTTTGATCAAAATATCAAAGTACCCTTATCCATACTTTGTGGTGTTACGTGATCATTTTATCTAATTCCTTGGTATTCCAAGAGATTTATTTTATAAGTATTATTTCAGTGTATCTCACAGAAAATGGCTATGCACCACCACCCCTGGAACAGAAACAGAGCTATCAGTCTGTCACCCTTTACCCTTCCATTAGAGTTTTCCCAGCTACAAAACATCTGTTCTGCACTTACACAGATTTTTATACACTGTTGATCCTCTTGCTTAAACAACATCAGATGTATCACTGATTAAGGACTTTGATTGCTTATATTCTCCTTGTAATATTGATCATCCCTACACACAATCTGTAGAGTATGTACGAAAACTTTTCCCCCCCCCCGCACTCTTAACCATGGGAAAGAAATAGATAGACTTTTTTAAAAAAGCAATGATTTGGGAAACAAAGCCTGATGCTATAGCTGGACAAGGGACTTGAGTAGGAAGGCTGTTTCTTATCTTTTCTACTTATCTGTGGGTTTTGAAGCTTATTTATATGTAGACATAAGTAAAAATACTTTTTATGCATCATGCCTTTCAAACAATAAATACAAATGAAATTGTTTATCTTAGAAAAAATATCATTTGATTGTTACCTTTTCAAAGAAGCAGGATTTGATTGTTTTACTTTGATGGGATTGTTCACATGCTTAAAGTTAAGCAGAGAATTTGGAACCCTGTTGAAATCAAGTTTAGGTAAGAAAAAGAATACAAGCTAATTTGTAGTTCATATTAAGCCTTCGTATAAAGTGCATTGACATAATGGAAAAATAAAAATAAATTAAAATTCTACTACTGCTGTTGATATCCATATACATTTAAAAACTACCCTATTAGGGCTTTTTCAATGTGATAAAAGCAGGCTCAAATCAGGCAATGTATTTCTTTATACAGGTGCTGAAGTATGTTTGAGAGTCTTTTTGGGTAGATGTAAATCAGCTGTAGCCACAACTCAGCAACAGAGCTGGAGCCTTCAGTTAGGAAGCGGGAATTTTTTCTGTGAATGTACTGCTTACTACCCTAGCAGCAGCACAACAGTACTGGGAGAAAACGTTAAACATTTCAATGATCACATATTAAAAAAATCCAGTGGAGCCTTCTTAAAGCAGAAATGACACAGAAATGTGCTGTGTTTACACAGTCAGCACAAGTCCATACGTAAAGGGAATGTGTCTGAAATCCAGGGAGACGCAGCAAGGGTCACAATACAAAATATAAGGAGATATTATTTGCGCACTAGAAAAATCTTCTCATTGGAATATTTTCTGCTCTATAACCTCTATATGGATTTGGAAAACCAACAGATATGACACTTGCCACATTCATCAGATTCTCACAAATCTTCCACAGTTAAGATCTATCAGAATAGGTTTTCCATCCCCAGGAATCACACAGAGACCTTCAGGTAAGTTTATTGTTGCCCTGCTTTCATGGGACCAGGATTACTTCTGCAGAAATCCTGAACAGTCCTCCCTGTGTGTTTCAAGTACAGGATTGAGGGCAAAAATACTCATAACTAGGGTAATGATTTGCCAGTAGTGAAGATAACAAAAATGGCAAGTCCAAAAATATTTCACAGCTGTACAAAATGCAAGTGACAACTGTGGTTACTGAGAATCTCAGATTTATAGGAAATTTATGCTGGTAAAAGTTACTTTTTTTCTTTTCTTTTTTTTTTTTTTCTTTAGATATGGAGAGATATTTTAAGCATATTTTTAAAAAAAATTAACCACAAAACATTTCCAAAATATTTCAGTCAGTAAGTTCCTTTACCATTAACTTTCAAGAACAGAAGGTCCTTGAAGAAGAAGATAATTAAATCCAGCCAGTTCCCCTAGACTGAAAATACACTGCATATCTCAAGCCCCTCAGAGAGGACAGATATCCAGTGTCTTTTATACTACAAGGAGTTACTATCATATGCATCACAGTGAATACACTCTCACAACCTAGACAGATCGTCAGTGAGGAAGTAAGATCCAAACAGACAGAGTTTACTATGTTAAAAACAGCACGTGGCATTTTTATCTTTAAAAAAATAAATATCAGAAAGATACAGCACGCAGCTGCTGAAATTTCCAAATGATCTTAGAAGTGCCTTACGCAGGACACCTTAGAGTAAACTCCATTTAAAGGCAGTCATGGCCTGCGTGATTTGAGTATGTTCTCCTGAGGGATCTCTGCCAACTTCTTGCTGACTGGAGAACACTAAAATACATCCTGGAAATGATGCTGTGTGTTTCTTCAAGCTGGGAGAAGACCTCCACCATTATGTTCAATGAACTTTCTCACTCTGTACTGCCTACTTCACCTGGAACAAGCTTCAAACAGCAAATTTTCCTCCAGAAAAAAATCATCAATAGCAAGAGTGGAAGAAAAGAGGCCATAGGAGCTATTTCATTAATGTGCTCAGATACAGAACTTATGCTTTCGAACCAGTACAAACGTCTGTAAGAGGACTCCCGTGGATTTTTTGCTCCAGGTAGTTATTTCAAAGTTTTGTTAGAGGTCACTTACTCTACTGGACTTCATTTATGGCCCACGTAAATGTACAAAGAGTTTTGCAGGCATTTTTTTTTGCTTTCGAACGTGAAGGCAAAAAAAAGTACATTCACTATAGATTGTGAACTGGCATTTTTGCTAGGTCAAATCTTTTCTTGTCTTTTCTGTAAACCAGGAAAGATTTCTGAATTCAGAGATCTCCTATGCATAAACTGAGACTAGTTGGATTAAAGGCCACAATCCCAATCGTCAGGTGACTTAACTCAGTATAGTCTAATTGAAGCCAATGTTATACCAATCAAACCAGTGGAACATGGCACAACAGCTGTGGCATATAATCTACAGTACTGATTTGTAAATAGCTTATTTTTCTAAGTTTGCAGAGTATACTGTGTCTTTAACAGTATAAAGTGAATCAGCACAGACAGAAATCACTACTTCCAAACTGGCCTTTAGGAAAGGGAAAAATATCAATTTTTAAGCAGTGACTGCAATGAACTTGCAGGACAAACATGAATATCCTAGGTAAGCTTTCAAATACTTATCCAAACCTCATGTGAACATCTTAGTCTGGATATACCCTCTTTCAAAACTTCCAGAAAAAAAGACATGTAAGGAAAGCCCTTCTAACATTTACGTGGATGTGTGTATTTTGGAATGAAAAGCAATGAAGTTAAATATAACAGTCTGGATTGAAAAAAAGAATCTATTCTGGACATTTCATTTTATGTATAGAGTGTTGGCCTGTCTTGAAACTGTGGCAGAACTTTATGTTGCGGGATGCTTTCAGATGCTGCTAAAGAGCCAAAATAGAGGAGAGGATTGTGGAAGACTTCTCCCTCCAGTATGCACAAGCACACAGCTTGAATTTCATTCACATGCACAAGGTATACCAAAAAAAACCTTTCCACTGCTCTGAAAGCCAAATATAAGAACAGTACTGGACAAGTGTTTTCCCTGCATCTTAATAATTTATGACCAGGGTTGGCCCCAGCATGTTATTGTACCTTATAAACACATCCTGTAGAAGCACTCTAGTAAGGGAAGTAAGGATAAGTCTAGAGATTATATACTATTTCAGGTGTGGCTCTATTAAATTACTAAAAAATATTTAGGGCACAGATCTAATGTTTCTTTTGCCAAGAGGTTGTTTCAAAAACTGGGACATTGCTTCAGATGGGAACAGCTTTTCTCTGGGGATTTCCTCCTCCTTGAAATACCCTCTATCACACCAAAAGATATGGAAGTAACAAGAAGTAATTTTCAGTAGAAATTTTACAGTTACGCTTTGTTGTACAGAAACATATGAAAAAAAAAAAGGAAAAAAGGTACATCCATGGCAAAAATAGTAAGTGCCTTTTCCGCCGGTGTCATGTCTTTGGATATGTACAGCCTTGGAGAAATGTATAAATCATTTTATACATGGAACTCTTAAAAAACTAGAGATTTTTAGTACAAAGGAATCAATTCACTGCAAGAATGTCCACATGCTGTTGCTTTATGATTTACTATATACACAAGAGGATCAAACAAAGGACCTCTGTTTTACAGTTACTGCTGTACTGTACATTAACATGTGGCTAATACCCTCCTCTGGGTGAGATTTACACTTAGTATTACAAATAACATAACAATGCTGAAAATACTGATACAAAACAGCTTCAAGATGACATTTTAAAAATATCCCTCATTTTAATTGAACTGTTTTCTCCAGTTTTTTTTAAGTTTCAGCTTTATAAAAGATTCTCCAAGAAAATAGTAGCATTTAAAATGTTCTTTTTGAAATGTATAGATGGATTTTTTTAATAAAGTGTAATCCAAAAGTCCATTTTTCCAGGAAAAAAACAACTATAGGTACAGTACATGTTAAAATTTAAGAGTTTTTTTGTTTTTGTTTTTTAATGTAGTATAGTACATTTGTATCCTGGAAAAAAATTTCCTTGATTACAGTGTATGTTAATTTATTTACAGATCTGAAATATAATTGCATACATCAACTCTTGAGATGAGCAAGACCGAAATGTATTGTTAGTAAGAACCAACTGTCCTTTCAATCTACCATGACTTTAAGAGATTGCCTAGATGAAAACGTGATTCTGAATAGTGAAATTCTGTTACTACTATTTTAATTTTTTTTTGGTAACTTTAAACTATGAGTTTCAGTGCAGGACTGGGAGTCTTGAATACCCATAGTTAATTCGGTCAAACTGTGTTTGCAATTTTTGCACATTCTGTTTTGGCAGAAGCAACGAACACGAACACGAAGAAGTTTGGCAAATGTTTGTCTTGATTCTTATGTATCCAGCTCTGGATACCCAAAATTACCACTACAGAATATTTAGACAAAACCTGCTCTCTTCAACATCAGATAATGGCATAAAATTTGCTCTAACCAAATTAAAATCCTCAATAAATAGAATCCTGAAAGTTCAGCTGCTAAAATGGCTTTGCAGAATATCTGCGAAGCTCATAGTCTAATTTTTTCTTAATCTAACCAATCCTTGTATTAATCCAAATATTAAGTAGTTAAGCAGATATGTTTCACACTAGGTAAAATTTGTATCATTAATTCATTTTATATGCCCTATGCAACTTACCTTTTAAAAGTTACAGCATTTTTAGTGGCTACAGCAGCTTAATTTTTCATTATATGCTACTTCAGTTAAGTCACAATGGTTGGTTTCTTTGTGTGAGAATGTGCTGCACCCTTGTCTTTTGTTATCAATCACCAGTTAAAGAGAGAGGTGATTGTCTCACATCTGCCTCAATCGTATTTAAACGTGCCAGATTATTTATAAACTACTAACTATATGTGCTATTATCATTCAAAAAGATTACCCTCCATCAGAGAGGTTGTAAACTAAGTGTCATGTTTAGTATATGCCACACATTTAGAGTAACTTGACCGAGATGCCTGTTTTCAAGCCCTCTGAAAGGGGAAAACAGGATCTTTTGTTACTGACAAGTCTACAAGTTCTATGGTGTGATCAGATGATTTCATATTCCCGTCAGACCAGCATGCTGCATGTCAGGTAGCATTAGATTAACCTCACTTGTGTGTAATATGTCACGACTAGCAAACCCGCTGAGTTGGTATAAACCAGATCATTAAGTACAGATGATACAGTCTACAGAAATTATGACTTACACAGGTAATTTGGACTGTGTAATAAGACAATTTCTCTTACTTTAGTCTTTCACCCATTTTTGGTTTGGGAAGTGAAATGAAATTATATGATGCATTACACAGCATAGAATGTCACATTGTGTCATGAGTGATCAGTGCCTGTAAAGCACAAACATCACCACAACTTGACATGTCCTCATAGAACAAAAACACTTGAACAAATGTAGTTAAATAAAGGTGGGGAGAGGGAAGGCAAGGTTGGGGAACGAAGGTGGCATCCTCAGTTTGGGAGCCAATTACTGACTCAAATACCTGGTGAGCCTCTATGAACCTTGCTGTTAGAGGAAAAACAGTCACTTCCTCTACCTGTGGCATGAGGCATTCATAAAATACATACAGCAGGAAGCGGTAACACACCTCTACAAGTGAGCAAATTTCATTGTATTAAAAAAAAAAAAAGTGTAAAAAGAGGGTCCTCAGAGATTTCTGACTCCTTATTTCCCTAGTCTCTATGAAATTCAAGAGGGTTTACTAATTACTTATCTATTCATTCCTCACATCTACTTTAACAGTAACATTATTAAACATACACAGTATTACTTAAGATCACCTTCTAGAACTTCAGGGAATGATAGTGGCTTATGGGGGGGGGGGGGGGGGGGGCTGTAATGTTGGACTAGCAATGCCAGCCAAATGGTCCCATTTATTATACCCATGGTGACTTTTGCATGACAAATCAATCTAGTTATTTAACAATCTAGTTCTTCCTTTTGCCACAGTCCCAGATGGGGAAGTATGGAACCTACAGACAACGTTAGTTTTTTACTTTATTTTTTTCAGGTGAAAGTAGCAGCAGATGAAAACTGAAGACTGAGCTCTAGGTAAGCTTATGTTCCTCTTTAATCAACTCTCCTTCCATGGCAAGAATATAAGCACCTTGTTATCCATCTTGTTGACCTAAAGTCTGTAGCTCTGCTGTGTGTAAATTGTGGTAGAGGAAAACATTTTTTCTGCTGTACATGTGTAAAGAGATGGGTCCCCTTGGAGGCTGTCCGAGTCTCCCTGTGAAAGTGGTATGCTGCCGAGGTACAGCAGTTTGGTCTTTTGGAGCTCCTGAGAACATTGGGTGGCTGTCTGCCTTGGATGCTGGCTTTGCTGTACTTGGTGCTGCGGCGGCCAAACCGTTCTGGGTGACCTCTGAAGCAAGGGTTTCGTAGGTGCCTCTAGTATGCTTGATGACTTCCACGATTTCCTTTTCTTTCAGGAGGTTGCTCAGACACAAATTAGACAGCTGACAGCTCTTGCTTTCATAGACCGTTGCTTGGTTGCTTGATGAGCATCTAAAAGGGTCCTCGGTGGGAGTATGTGCTGACTTTCTGTCCTTTGTGCTGAGATTTTGGCTCACTGTTCTGTTTGGATATGTAGCCTGGGGAAACAAAACAAAAATGTATTAGTAACAGAACATAGTAGGAGTATATAAAACACTCCTCACTACAGATGTACAGCACATGGGGCTAGCAGATTAAAATGAAAGACGAATCTCAAATGCTGGTAAAACACCCAAAGCACTGCTAGCATAAAATAGAAGTATTGTTCATTCGTAATTAACAGAACTAATACTGAAAAATGCTTGTTATAGGAAATGATTTGGGCATTTGCTTTAAAAAAAGTTTAAATCAAAGGCGGAGAATTTTTTTTCAGAACACAATAAATGTATAAAAAGGTTCCATGAATTGTAAACAGATTTTCAAAAGCATTTCACATGATGAAACAACAAGAATTTTGACTGCATGGAGTTCAACTCTTAATACTCTCAAATACTTACAAAATTTAAAGAACATCTTGTGAATATCTTCATGCCTTGGTTAAGCTCAGAACATGCTCCATTTTTATTGTCCCTTGAATCTAGGTGTTTTGTTGTGTACTTACAGTTAAATACAAAATGCTTTGCCAGAGCAGAGCAATGATTTTATTTCAGCTGCCTGGAAAAAATACAATGTAAGAAGGATTCCAGCATGTTAGCAACTTTTGATGCTGTGTGAGCACGCATGCAGTTGTATTTGTTCAAATAAGGGGAATTTATCTGTACATGGCAAGCCAGACCACTGCAGATTTCCAGTGTGCACTTGGTGCATTTTGTCCTCCACACACACACAACGCTTGGCTGGGGAGTATATAATGGGGCCGTGGGACCTTCACTCACACATTTAAAAAATATACTCTCAGTGTATAAAGTAAACTAAAGTGTTGAGGGGAAAATGCTAATACAGTCAAAGCAGGATTCTACCTGTTCCACTACTGACTGTACTAGATAGCTTCTAGAGGTGATGCCCAGGAACTCAGGTCACAGGGAGATGTGCTTGTGGCTGAGGAATGGCACTAGCCAAGCTGTGAATGTTTGAAAGTCTGGTCCCTAGAGGAACTTGAGCTTTGAGCCTATATGGCTTTGTGAGAAAGCTTCATCTCTTTATATATTGTTACAAAACATATATGACACCAATTTGCCCAATAAGAATTAAACATGTGAAAGCTGTGAGTTTCAAAACTTGTTGACGTAACGTACTTAAACTCTACTGTCCTTCGTCATCTAATATTGTGTGTGCAAAAAAAAGTGTGTGTGTGTGTGTTTCATTAACTTCTCCAGATACACATCCATATGATGTTTCAAGGAAATCTTTAACTTACACGGCAATTAGTGCACCCCTGATTTTTTTTTTTTTTTCTTTTTTTTAACTAGTCACGTTACGGTAACTAAGCCGCAGTTATGTGAGGAAGGATTCTAACAGGATTCAATTGTAGTTTATTTTAAAAGTTTTTTTGGAATACACATTTGCCCTTGTTTTAGCCCTGTCACACTTTCCCAGGTAATGGTCAAAGCACCTAGTTCTGACATTCATTTGCAACAAAAGTCCAATTTTACTCCATATAGGTTTTCTGCAACAGAACTCTGAAAGGACATAGTAGCAGCTTCTTGACATTTACTTTGCTACAGGGGCTCTGACGTTGCAGAACAAAGCTGAGAAAATAAAAAATACTCCCAAGTCTTACAACAATATTTTGCTAAAAATATTTCAGGATGTTTCCATGATTCCATAGGAAACTTGTATATATATTTTTTCAGGACAATCTGTATCGCTTCACATGCATTTCTATTTTAAGCAACGCAGAAGAATGATACAGTCAATATTCACACCTTACAACCTTTTTTTAGTGCAGGCAGGCTAATGTTCATGCTTCTATGCAGATTCATACGCAGGTTTGGATACAAGTATTGCAGTACATTTTAGGCATCAGAGATGGTATTTTCAAAAATTATTACTACTGACATAACATTTTTCCCACTTAATTCAGTGCTGATTGCACCCAAACTCATAAATGGGAGTAAAACATTTCTGGAAAACATCACTTAAGTTTTCATGCCTACAGCACATAGATGTTAAGATGAAATTAAATTTAATTCCTAGGGAATCATTCTTGGGGAGACCCATCTGTAAGTTCAATTACTTTTTTTTTTAATTTACTTCTATGCCAGTAAATAAAATCTTCCTACTGGGACAAGAGAGTCAAATTCAATGCCCTGCCAAAAATCCCTGTATTTGTTGCATTTGTCTCTGGAGTTACCATACGTCACCCTATGCCCTTTGAGAACCTACAGATTGATATCATAGAACTGAGAGGAACTTCATGATGGAACATCTAGTCTATTCTACAATTCTGGTTAGCATCAGCTTATCCTTATGTTGTTCCTGACATTTTTTTTTAACCAGCTGTTAAGGACATTCATCAATGTAATCTGTACAGCCTCCTCGGCTAACCTTTTCCACTATGTTACCTTTACTTTTAGGGAAGATCTTCCTAATATCTAAATTGAATCTTCCTGGCTGCAAGTCTATTCCTTCTCTCTCTCTCTCCTATGGAAATGAAGAAAGAACTGCTGTTTGATCTTTGAATACCTGTTTATGTCTTTGAAAAATGCTGTCAAGCTACCCATTACTCTTCTTTGCTCTAGAATAAAAAAATATCACATTGATCTCTTCTCATAGGATTCATCTCCTAGACCCTGAGTCATTCACACTTGCCTTCTCTATAGATTCTCTTCAGTAATTCCACATTTTTTCTTGGAGTAGATGGCCCAAGAGTACAGTACCTAAGGTAGTCCCCTACCAATACCAAGCAGAAGCAGCACAATCAATCCTATGAAGGCCGCCTTCACCCGCTTCTTTTTAATTCATTTTAGTATGAGGTTAGTAATTTTATTTTGCAACAGCATGAAATTGTTCACTCATGTTCATCTGGTTGTCCACAACAGAATCATAGAATCATAGAATCATTAAGGTTAGAAGAGACCTCCAAGATCATCGAGTCCAACCATCAACCCAACAACACCATGCCCACTAAACCATGTCCCTAAGCGCCTCATCTACACGTCTTTTAAATACTTCCAGGGATGGTGCCTCAACCACTCCCCTGGGCAGCCTGTTCCAATGTTTAACCACTCTTTCAGTAAAGAAATTTTTCCTCACGTCCAATCTAAACCTCCCCTGGTGCTGCTTGAGGCCATTTCCTCTCGTCCTATCACTAGTTACTTGGGAGAAGAGACCGACACCCACCTTGCTACAGCCTCCTTTCAGGTAGTTGTAGAGCGCAATGAGGTCTCCCCTCAGCCTCCTTTTCTCCAGGCTAAACAACCCCAGTTCCTTCAGCCGCTCCTCATAAGACTTGTTCTCCAGACCCCTCACCAGCCTCGTTGCCCTTCTCTGGACACGCTCCAACACCTCAACGTCCTTCTTGTAGTGAGGGGCCCAAAACTGAACACAGTATTCGAGGTGCGGCCTCACCAGTGCCGAGTACAGGGGCACGATCACTTCCCTACTCCTGCTGGCCACACTATTTCTGATACAGGCCAGGATGCCATTGGCCTTCTTGGCCGCCTGCGCACACTGCGGCCAACAGTTCCAAGATTTTTTTCTACAAAATTACTTCTAATTTTTTCAGCTGATTATTGTCACATAGACCTAATTCCTCATTTGCCTCTGTTTAATTTAATCATTTTTCCTCTGATCTTTTATCTAATGTATCAAGATCATTCTGAATTCCAGTTTTATCCATTAATATGTTTTCCATACCACCCGACTTCATGTAAGCTGTAAATTTATATAAGAATATTCCCTAGTCCATCATCCAGGTAGTAAATTATTAGTATCAAATACTATAAAACCCCACTTACTGTAGTCTTCTGTTTAACATTGGGCCATTGATATGTCATTTCCCAGGACAGTTTTCCAATTTACTCTATATGTGTTTTATTTATTTGCATAGTATGTTTATAAAACAGTATCAAAAGCCTTACTAAAAGCAAGAAATCTGACATCTACAGCTTTTCTTCTAGCCAGAAGGCTTGTTACTGTGCTGTTGAATGAAATTAGATTGGTTTGGCAATTGATTTGATTTGTAATCCATGTTGGCTCTTGTTCATCTTGTTTTCTTCTATGTGCTTATAAATAGTTTGTTTGATTATTTGCCTCAACTTTTTGTCTGAGAATTGAAGTTAAACATTTCAATATATTTAAGATGAATCATAACCTTCCCCTGTTAACACTGACAAAAATAGACACTGATACTGCACTCTGATCAGCATATACTTGTTTTAATAAAAACACCTCAGAGCTTTTCATGGTGGTATACACTGCGCAGTAAAAAGTCTAGGAATTAAGAACCATTTCTCTTCTTAAAGCTGCTATTGAAGTGCCAGCAAAAGCATATAATTTATCTCTTTAATCAGCAGCTACCCTTGTTCTTGTCTTCATTCAGTGAGACTACTCAGTCATAAGCAGCATGACGTGAATAATTGGAGCTTAGGCATGTTGCTGCAGACGTTGGTAGCCTTGGATACAGAGGAGAGTTCCAGTGAGAAGCATGACCATTGCTGGAGGTCTTGGATACAAGTTGTCTTATAGTCTTAAGAATGGCTTAGCAGTTACTTTTGTCTCTTGAAATAGAATAAAAAAATTAAAAACTTGTAGGGAAGAAATTCTTATGAAATGAGTTATACCAACAAAGTAGGTTTTAAAGTAAATACGTAAGAATCAACTAATTTTGAAAATGAGGAGTGCAGAAGCATGTTCAAAGCACAGCATATTGCTGAAACTGGGTACCAGTAAAAGGTACGAGTCATGATTACATGATTTTTTATATTGCTATTTTAACTTGATCTTGATGAGATGCTCTGTTTTGAATATCTGGCACTGTGGTGTTTCTTTCCTCTTTCTTATCAAGGTTATATTTCACATGAAATATTTTCATTTTAGAAAATACATGCTGGGTTTGTAGGTCTCCAAGATATTTGCTTCTGGTAGTTGGCCAATAAGGGGAGACAGTGTGTGTGTATGTTTCAATAAATATTTAATAATATATATCTGGTGATGGAAGGTCTTACTCAGTTTTGTGAAGCTATAACTTGCTGAAATTCCCCTCCTACTGAATAATTAAACAAATACCAGGTGGTGACAAATTAAGAGCTAATTTACCTAAGTTTTGAAACATCAATAGAAATTTAGAATATGCCATCAGTACTCTAAGACATTGGTTTGACCCTATGTCCAGCAATAAGACAGGTGGTTAACAAGGAAAGACAGACTCATTCTATCAGATGCATAGCTAGTCATGGAACGAACAGAGATTTTAATAGAAACATTGCCAAAAAGCAATAGTGTCATTGTTACCTATGACAAATTACTGAAGAACAGTTTCTGATCAGGAAAAGAGAGAACAGTGGTCAGATGGGAGTCAAAATCAACATGAAATCCTCTCTGCGCCCCCCTCCCCCCCGCAATGACATTGTTCTTCAAAAAAAATATTGTCACTAAAAAGTCCAATGCTGCTTTAAATTTCGTGTAAGTCATTTTTTGCTATAATACAAACATTTTTATAAAAATCACAACATACAGGTTTGAAAAGAATTGTACATTGTTTTTCATTTGCTGAATTCAGGTAGTTTAGCTTGAAAGAATCTAGTCCAACGGAGTTTTATTGCTGGCCCATTTTACAGTTATTTAGACTCCTCATGATCTGGTCAGAATAAGAAAAATATCCCAGAATGAAATCCAGAAAAGTAAAAACCACACATGCAGCACCAACAAGAAAAATACTTTGGAAAAACTTGAACTTTTTTTCTTTAACGTGTTTCTTCTTATCTTCCTGTAAATGTTTCATGCAAAATTTTCTGCGGTGGACTTTCAGGTACCAACTACATTCTACGGGCGTTAGACGTGAGCGAGCAAAGCCACAATCCCAACGCATTTGTTTGCCAATTTGAAGGCTGAGTCCTTGTCCAAAGCTGAAGGCGGCTTCATGCCAGTCGTGTTCCAGCCTAGCCTAGAGCAGCTGCAGGGCTGCTGTAAACTGCTGCCTGGCAGGGCTCCAAGGAGCCGGTCTGCCAGCTGGTGACTGCTGAAGCAAAAAATCCATTCATCTCCCTCCCTTTGTTTTTCGGTAGCTCAGCTAGAACCAACAGCTTTTCTGCCCCAGAAAGCCCCAAATGCCACCCTACAGTCTGCCTCACTGTGGACCCAGGAAATGGGCTGCAATTAGAATGCAAATGTGGCTCGGAAATTTCTTTCAAAAGTATCCCATTTTAGATATAAGGAGAGAAAAAAAAAAGGCTCCTTTGTTGTTTCAAATACATCTTAAAATTAAGAAAACATCTGGATTTGAATTTCCTGATCAGATTAAACACAAAAAAGTGCATGCTTTCTTGCTTGAGTCTATTACTAAAAAAAAAAAAAAAAAATAAAATTTCTATTAAAATCTGATTGGCTGCCAAATTTTGATAGCTTTGTATCATGATCACCGGTGTTTTAAGGTACATGAATATGAGAAAGATCTAAATATTTTAGGTTTGATTATTTGATTATTCCACACTGGTGCTAAATACCTTAAGATTGAACAAAAAATGGGAACTTAATATTCTTAAAATATTTTTTCCATAAATTTTTTTGAGGGTTCCTCTTTGTGACTGTCATTCTGGCAACTTTTTCTTATATTAAGAAAAAAACCCCAAACCCCTCAATGACCCACTTTGAAGTAATGAAAACTGACTACTCTTACAGAAAGCTCCAGACTGGGACATGTTATTAAAAAAACACTGCAGCCATTCATCACTTTCCATTTTCAAACCCAATGAGTGAAATATGACAAGAGTTAACGACAAGACAATACTGCTGCAGGACATTCAAAAATAGATATTGTTGCTGACTGTCTTGTGATAAAGTACTGATATAAAATGACAGAAAAAGACATGAATTACAAAAACACCCCAAAAAAGGTGCAGATTTTTAAGATGCCTGTGCCCAGAGGCATCTGGGAGTCTTAGATGCCTATAATGTAATTCTTCCAAGTAGAGCACCTTTCTTAAATATATCATTCTGACAGCAGGCATAGAGAATAAAAGCAAACAAAATACTCTCTAACCAGTGTACCCAGTGCATCCTGACAACCAACCAAAAATGCATGTGAAGAACAAGGTTTTACCACCCCAAAGGATTTTTGCTTTCAGAGATGTTAACGGAAGCGCACTCTAGAGAGACCAATTATTCTGACAGAAACCTGAAAACTTTCTGGATTCCCTCAAGTTTTCTACTGCTTAATTATTTTGTGTTTGTGGGTACACAAGGAATGTAAAATGTGTCCTCCAATGTAATATTATCTATATAGCCCAGCATAGCTTCACTTGGCCCTTGTCAGGTCTCAGCTGGACTGCAGCACCTTCTGCAGAACTGCCTCCATTTGCAGCCTAGCCCAGAATTCATAAAATATAAAGCAACATAAAAGAAATCCAGAAACAAAACAAGGTGCTAAAGCTCTATATTTCTTCGAAGGATGGAAAGGATGAAGCCCTGCATCACGCTTTTGAATTTATATCCCTTCAGATGCCTTTCACAGTTCTGACAGTTTATATAAGTGCAGATCTAATTTACCAAAACACAGGTTAACTCAGTACTTTGGTATGCCACATCTGTCACTATGTCAGCTCCTTAATTTCTACACCTCCTCACTTTTGTGCCTACCAGCTTCCAGCCTAGAGATGATCCAATACAAAATGTAATTTAGCTGCAGCAGGTAATTGTTCTTCATTCAAGTCTCTTAAAAAGCACTCACTCTTATTGATTTCATTAGCACCTGGACTATGAGAGTAGCTTTTACAACCCAGATCTGCACCTATTGATCAACTGATGCTGCCTTCTGGCAACATATGACACATGAAAGAAACAAAGCCCAGTGTGTCAAAATAAAGCATGGACTAGTATCAACAGGTTATGGGTAAGAACCAGCTGCTGATCAATTTGCAGGCTCTGCTGTCATCCGTTACAAAATGAATGTAGTCAACATAAATCAGAAACATTTCTCTTTCTGCCTTTCAAACATCTTTATTTGCTTACTGAAAGCAAAAATTATGACATGCTAAAATGTATGCCTCTTCCCCATAATGTCCTTTTAACCAACAGGCCAGTTGAATACAAGTGAACTACAGTGGTGAGCTAATGTCCTAAAAGGATTTTATGGTAGTGGTGATACAGTGTGATAAGTAACCCACAGAGAGCTTAAATAAGATATTCATCTTCTCACAGCACAGAATTTCATTTATGTCAGTAAGAATGCACAGTTAAGGCAACAAGGTGTAAAAAGATGTAATCCTGTTTTATAAAGTAGGAAGAAAACAGTGAAGAATTTCCCATTAATCTCTAGTAACTTACAGCAAATCACTACTCTGCATTCTCAATGCTGCATTTCAAGGGTTAACTGGAAGATTTTTCTCATTAGTAAAGCTAATAGAAAATTTTGCATTTTACAGCTGTTTACCATGCCTTCCAAATTAAACATTTGGAACTTTGGAGCTGTTCACCAGTGTTAGTCGTATTCTTCAAAGTGCTACAAAATTCACTTAGATGATACTGAATACACCTTGTTATACGTTATGGCTTGAAACTCTAAATAACTATAAAAATACTAATGAAAATGAAAAGCCACTAAACAGTGTGGATCTTTCAATGATATGACTACAGAACAGCAGGACATACTATGTGAGATAACAAATTCTATTTTATTCAGTCCGTATCTAAGATTTCTCCAAGATCAGAAAGTCAATCTAGAAAAGGTAATTTTTACCAGATGGACTTTTCTTATTTTGGACCTGGGGACAAAATATGAAGATGCAATGGACTTTTACCCCCATTTAAAGAATCTGTTAACTCCCTAATCTTGGAAACATCCTGTGTTTAGCAAAGACTAGCTCCCCCACCTCCAGCAATTCTCGTAACACCTTATCTCTCTTGATGACTTTGGCATCTTTTTTTACTGACCTCCTATCCCCTCAGCTTCTTTGGGTAGCCACAGCTATTGCAGCCAATGATGAAGAAAATATCTTCATTAAGCTCTTGTTATACATGGGCTCCACCTTTGGTTACAGGCAGCAGAGTCTAGAATAAGGTGCCCAAGTCAGACTTGCTCATGGACCTTCTAGGCTCCATTCAAGGGGACTGGATAGGCCCCATGTTCACCCAGCACTTTGGGTCTCACTATCTCTGTGCAATGCAAGAATTAAGGACCACTTGTGCCACGCTTTTAGCTACAGTCATATAGAAAGCCATAGGTGTCTACACTTAAGGTCCTCTTCTGCATAACTGATGCAAAATGAACTGATAGAAAATGGAGAAGTAGATCCATGGGAACACTAGGGTCATAGAATCATAGAATCATTAAGGTTAGAAGAGACCTCCAAGATCATCGAGTCCAACCATCAACCCAACACCACCATGCCCACTAAACCATGTCCCTAAGCGCCTCATCTATCCGTCTTTTAAATACTTCCAGGGATGGTGACTCAACCACTTCCCTGG
>NW_008825271.1:1619474-1622005 GCF_000699105.1 Pygoscelis adeliae
ATGATGGAGAGCAGCTTGGCTAGCTCCTCCGCCAGCTCTCTCAGCACTCTCGGGTGGATCCCATCCGGCCCCATAGACTTGTGAGTATCCAGATGACGTAGCAGGTCGTTGACCGCTTCCTCTTGGATTATGGGGGGTTCATCCTGCTCGCCATCCCTGTTTTCCAGCTCAGGGCGCCGAGTACCCTGAGGGTAACTAGTCTGATTGCTAAAGACTGAGGCAAAGAAGGCATTAAGTACCTCAGCCTTTTCCTCATCCTCGGTGACAATGTTCCCCCCCGCATCCAATAAAGGATGGAGATTCTCCTTGGCTCTCTTCTTGTCATTAATGTATTTGTAAAAACTTTTTTTGTTGTCTTTAACGACAGCGGCCAGGTTGCGTTCTAGCTGGGCTTTTGCCTTTCTCATTTCCTCTCTGCACGACCTAACGAGATCCCTGTACTCTTCTTGAGTCGCCTGCCCCTTCTTCCACAAGCAGTAAACTCTCCTTTTTTTCCTGAGTCCCAGCAAAAGCTCCCCGTTCAGTCAGGCCGGTCGTCTTCTCCGCCCGTTCTTCTTGCGGCGTACAGGGACAGCCTGCTCCTGCGCCTTTAAGACTTCCTTCTTGAAGATCGTCCAGCCTTCCTGGACCCCTTTGCCCTTCAGGATGGTCTCCCAAGGGACTCTCTCAACCAGCGTCCTGAACAGGCCAAAGTCCGCCCTCTGGAAGTCCATGGTAGCAATTTTGCTGCCTCCCCTCCTTACTTCACCGAGAATTGAGAATTCTACCATTTCATGGTCGCTAAGCCCAAGATGGCCTCCGACCACCACATCTCCCACCAGTCCTTCTCTGTTTGTGAACAGCAGGTCGAGCGAGGCACCTCCCCTGGTCGGCTCACTTACCAGCTGTGTCAGGAAGTTGTCTTCCCCACACTCCAGGAACCTCCTAGACTGTTTCCTCTCTGTCATGTTGTATTTCCAGCAGATGTCTGGGAAGTTGTATTCCCCCACAAGAACAAGGGCCAGCGATCGAGACACCTCTGCCAGCCGCTTGTAGAACGCTTCATCGGCCTCTTCATCCTGGTTGGGTGGTCTATAACAGACTCCCAGCAGGATATCTGCCTCATTGGCCTTCCCCCTCATCCTTACCCATAAACACTCAACCTTATCATCATCACAATCGTTAAGCTCTATACAATCGAAACACTCCCTAACATACAGAGCCACCCCGCCACCTCTCCTTCCTCTCCTGTCCCTTCTGAAGAGTCTATAGCCATCCATTGCAGCACTCCAATCGTGAGAGTCACCCCACCACGTTTCTGTGATGGCGACTAAGTCATACCTCTCCCGCTGCACAATGGCTTCCAGCTCCTCCTGCTTGCCGCCCATGCTGCGTGCATTGGTGTAGATGCACTTGAGCTGGGCTACCGATTTCACCCCCGGCATCGGCATGCCACCCCTCGGCTCATCTCTAGCGAGCCCGGTTTTGTCCCCTTCCCCCTTCGAACCTAGTTTAAAGCCCTCTCAATGAGCCCTGCCAATTCGTAAGCAAATTTTTATTAGGTTACCTTCTGTGAAGAAAATAATCATATATATTTATCTTTAAGTTCAGGGCTTTCTTGTCTCACCTTCAATTAGTGAATGCTACAAATCAGATTTCTAATGAACGTGTGCCTTCTGAAAAAGGCACTGCTTGCTCTTTCATAAAAAAACACACAAACGCCCAGATTAATTGTACTTAGCCAACACTCAACTTTTTATATTACATTCTTTAACAACAATAAAAAATCCTTCCATTAAACTGAGTTTCATAAATTAGCATCCTTATTTTTGAAAGCAATAGGGGCTGAACTTATAAGAACAGCGGGGGAAATTGCATACATTGGCAAATGATGTTCAGCTACTGTCATGTTAATCAGTGACACTATCCCTCAGCTCAATATACAGGTCTGCAAAGGAGAAATCAAAGCACTAACAAAAAGGGCAAGTTTTATCCTGATGACAAGAAAAGAAATCCTAATTGCCCTTTAATTGACTTGACTTTTTATTCTTATGACAAGATTACTGAGGCCAAGACATCCTCGAAGAGAAAGAGAAAATAGTCTTTTTATTTTTTTATATATATATATATGAGGACACCTGTTTTAGGAATGAAATATCACAGAGTAGCCAGATTTTTTTAACCCTAAAGTAAATTTCCATAACTAAGCCTTTTTTGTCATTAGACAAAGACATTATAACATAACTACAATGAATTCCTAGCCTTAACTGGTCAGGTTCAGTGTGTTCAACAACATGCAGAAATAGTTTAGACTCCTATGATAGGATGAAGCATTACTATTCCAGAAAGATACCGACTCTCTGCTGTAGGATTCAGTCAGAAAAAAAAAACCTGTATGAACTTTGTACCATAGGACGATGCTCAGTAAATCAGATATCATTCATAATAGAAAAATTTCCCTTAAAATATTTTCTTCAAAGATCTTACTATTTATGATGGCTATAAATCTATGTTGAGTGAATCATTCCATGTCTAGTTTTTTTTAGGTATTG
>NW_008825271.1:1622033-1630046 GCF_000699105.1 Pygoscelis adeliae
GGATTCTCTTGGAGTCAGGAATAACTCCACTTCTCTGCTCTCCTTCCCCCTGCCCCCCCCTGTTAAACCAATGACCCAGGAATGTATTGGCTTTGTCGGTATGGAATTGGTGCATATAAATTCTATTCTCTGATCTCCATCTGTCAATATCAAATACATTTACAGTAAGAAAATCTTGTCAGGAAGAGGAAGGGGACTCAAAGCCAAGAGGTGTAAGTAGTTGTAGAGGAAATGTGACCCCCATAAGGAATCCATACAACTGATTTACATGAAAGAGATATTGCTCTAACAAAAGTTAGTGTTTGTAGTTGAATGACATAATTCCCCTCATGTTCTAAAAAATCCATAAACCCATCTCCTAGCATTTCAAAATTGTGTATAGTTGGTGGTGATAGAAAATTTCTCTTACTGCGTAATTTCAAACAAACCAAGTTTCACATAGGTAAGATAGCCCATCAGATAAGTACATAAAATAACCTCTTCCTGCCTACACCAGTGGCTTACACAAAAGAGAAAAATATTTCATAGCATCTTTACTGTACCTCTATAAGGGTTCATTCAGTTCAGCTCTCTTTAAAGCAGCTAGTGTAGCATAGTGTTCGTTACAAGGTATACTACTTAGTGTTCGGGAAAGTCAACTCTAACAAGGTAAAACTATTTCATATATTTAATGTATTTCAAGGCCAGCAAAACCTGTTATAATCATCTTGTCTGACCTTCTCTGCAGTAGAAGCCATGGATTTCTCTTGGAGAAACCATGTAATCCAAAGAAGGGTGTAGAATTAAAGCATAACTTAAAAGGCTTAAAGTAATGGAGACTGTATTTTATTTCTTCATAATCCACTAAAATATTTTTATAACAATGCAAACCAGGTCCTCACTGGACATGTTGCTATATTCTGGCAACAAATCCTAAATTAGTATTTGAACAAAAGAAAATAAGCAATATCTGCTGACAAAACTGCTGCTGAAATACACTAGGAGATAAAGTGTCTCTAAAGAGCAGAGGGGACTAGTCTGTAAGGCATTTAGGAATAGGCAATTCTTGGAGAAAGTGCTGGTTGGGTTTAGCGTTATGCCTGTCTGGAGAAAGATTTGGTCATGTGAGTAGTTATATGTATGATTTGAAGGTCCTGTTCTCTTTTGTAAATGATTATACAGGATGCATGCCCATGAGGAGCTCACTACAGCCTGCAAAATGACAAAGAACCAAACACCTCACAAAAACGTAGTAGTACCAAGATCATGTTCCTTGGAAAAATAACCTTCCTTTCCATCTTACTTCCCTGGAAACATGCAAACTAATGCAGCTATTTCAAAATATTCAGCACATGAGCTCCTCATTTCCTTCAGCAAAACTACATTACACAAACCTCGCAAGAGAAAATGAACAAAAGGAAACAAAAACATAAACAAGCACCTGCTGAAATTTCTTATTTTGCCTTTCCTTCTAGGAGAACCAACATAAAAATTTTTGGCAAAAATGCTGAAATACCTTTATTGGTTTCTGCTTCTCTATTCATTTGTCTAGCCTAAGGAAGGTTAGCAAGATTATATTTCATATTATACCTCCAACCTTTTGTAATAATGCACTGTCGTGGTTTAACCTCAGTTGGCAACTGAGCACCACACAGCTGCTCGCTCACTCCCCCCCACCCGGTGGGATGGGGGAGAGAATTGGAAGAGCACAAGTGAGAAAAACTCGTGGGTTGAGATAAAAACAGTTTAATAATTGAAATAAAATGATGATACTACTACTACTACTACTACTACTAATACACAAAGCAAGTGATGCACAGTACAATTGCTCACCACCTGCCGACCAATGCCCAGCCAGTCCCCGAGCAGCGGCCCCCCGGCCAGCTTCCCCCAGTTTATGTACTGAGCATGACGTCACATGGCATGGAATGTCCCTTTGGCCGGTTTGGCTGTGCCCCCTCCCAGCTTCTTGGGCACCTCCAGCCTTCTCAGTCGGTAGAGCATGGAAAACTAAAAAGTCCTTGGCTAGTGTAAGCATTACCTAGCAACAGCTAAAACATCGGTGCGTTATCAACTTTGTTCTCATCCTAAATCCAAAGCACAGCACTGTACCAGCTACTAGGAAGGAAATTAACTCTATCCCTGCCGAAACCAGGACATGCACATAGGGAGGCATTTACCTACTGCCTGTTGCAGCATACCCTTTCTCTGTAAATGTAAAAATTTACATGTTCTTTTCTTTACAGCCCATACCGTGGGTCCCTCACTTGAAAAAAGTAATAGAAGATTATTTGCTCACTTGGGTTTATAGGCTTATCAGCTGTAAATTAATGTAGTATTGCTGACTTACCAGTTGCTGCATAATAACTGCTAAAATGGTTGAGAGTTTTAGGCTTCTTGTGACATAAACATCAGCTCAACTCTTAACCTGTGCTGTTGGCCATCTTATTTCATTAAGCACCATTTTAATGGAACTCCTAAATTCTGAAAGGTTTAAGTGAAATCATGGTCCCATTGAATCCACTAGCAAAATGTCCACTGACTTTATTGTGCTGTCTTGAGCAGGACTGAACTTAAGCATGTGCCTGAAGGCTATTTAATACTATATAAATTAGGGCCCAGTGTGTTTTTGTCTTGTCTGAGCACCACATGCTGTTGTGATGGCAGCCTTTTATCCCTCCCTCCTGCCAAATTAAGGGTATAAGTTACTTTAAATAACTCATAGCCGAAGTAATTTGTTCAAATACACTGTTCTGCAAAAAGAAGGCTTTTTAATACATTTTAAGAAAAAAAGAGAAATATTTCTTCTAATTAGCAGTCTTGAAAGATGAATGTCTGTTTGGTTAGAGCTATACATCAAAGACATTTTAGAAATACAAGGTATTCCCTGGGATCAATACTGGGTCCAGTCCTGTTTAACATCTTCATTAATGTTCTGGATGATGGGGAAGAGTACATCCTCAGTAAGTCTGCAAATGACCACAAAACTGGGAGGAATGGCTGATACACCAGAGGGTTGAGCTGCCATCCAGAGGAACCTCAACAGGCTGGAGAAATAGGCCAACAGGAACCTCAAGCATTTCAGCAAGAGGAAGTGCAAAGCCCTGCACCTGAGGAGGAACAACCCCATGCACCAGTACCTGCTGGGGGCCGACTGGTTGGAAAGCAGCTTGGCAGAAAAGGACCTGGGGTTCCTGGTGGACACCAGGTTGAACATGAGCCAGCAATGTGCCCTTGCTGCAAAGAAGGCAAATGGTATCCTTGGCTGCATTAGACAAAGTATTGCCAGCAGGATGAGGGAGGTGATCCTCCCCCTTTATTCAGCGCTGGTGAGGCCACAGCTGAAGTACTGTGTCCAGTTTTGAGCTCCTCAGTACAAGTGAGATATGGACATACTGGACAGAGTTCAACGAAGAGCCACAAGGACGATTAAGGGACTGGAGCATCTCTCCTGTAAGGAAAGGCTGAGAGAGCGGGGACTGTTCAGCCTGGAGAAGAGAAGGCTCAGAGGGATCTCATTGATGTGTATAAATACCAGAAGGGATGGTGCAAAGAGGACGGAGCCAGGCTCTTTTCAGTGGTGCCCAGTGACAGGAGGCAATGGGCACAAACTGAAACACAGGAGGTTCCCTGAACATCAGGAAACACTTTTTCACTGCAAGGGTGACCGAGTACTGGTACAGGTTGCCCAGGGAGGTTTTGGAGGCTCCATCCTCGAAAAAGGCTGTCGAAAGCCGTCTGGACATCGTCCCGGGCAACTGGCTCTAGGTGGCCCAGCTTGAGCAGGCGGTTTGGACAGATGACCTGCCAGCCTCAATCACTCTGCGATTCTGTGAAGGTATTTACTAGTCTGAGATCAGATTAAGAGCACAGGTGAGTAGCAAAAGTCTGAACAGGATGGGGTTTAGGAAGTTACATACACATAAAGCCTGAAACTCACTTTCTACTTTCTCTTTTTATTTACGCCCTATCACCAGGGCTGAAGCTCTGAAGTCTGCTGACCCAGTGCATTGGTCCTAAATAAGACCAGAAGAGCTTACAGCTAAATCTGGCAAGGAACACAAATTTTTCCAGGAGGTGAGGCCTTTGACTAGCTTAAGCACTGGCTTGCAGCCATGCCACTCCAGCAACAAATAGCTCTCAAGAGGAGAGATCTCTGACCTGACCATCAGACTTTCTGCTGTAAGCTCAAATCCTCATGAAGCTGAACTCCTCCATTCTGTAGTGTTATTAGTGTTGCAAATGTTCTTAGTGTTTTCCCCCATCAGCCAAAACAACACCGTTTTAAAACTGTGATTTATCTATAAAGGATCCATTTAATGTAAACCACAGCCTATTGGTTGAGAGGCCCCAACACTTATATTTTAGCCAATGTAGCTAAAAAGGCACCATGTTTAAAACTCACAAAAGCCCTAGAAGCAGGATAACAAAACTTTGCACATAGATAACAAAGCTGTCTAAGGCAACATACCAGACACTCCAATTCACTGTACACTGAAAGATAAAAGACGGACAATGTTTGAAATTCATGAAGGAGGACAATGTGCGTGCACACACTCACACACACCCTGGGGATTAATAAAAGATAGCCTCACATTTGACTGACATCCACCAACTCATAAAAGCCTATAAAGCACACACAAACAACTCCCCAGAATATCCCAACAGCACACCTGAAGTAGGCTATGTGGGCCACGCTTACAATGCATCCTAGGTGATCATTATTTAGGAGGGGATTTCTTAGAAGCTGCTTATCTCACCTCTGGCTTTCTGCCTCTCAGCCACTGGCAAGTCTCTCCCCTCACTTTCATAAACCTTGCAGGAAACGGGGAATACCATTACAATTCAGAGCACATATCCACTCTGCTGCCTCCAGGCGTCCAGCTAGTGCATGTCATCTGCCTTTCAGTCTCTCAAACACAGTCTCTGTTGTGATCTGGAAGATGCTTAGGCACTAGTTTGGCAGTTTTTTGCTCTGGTCCCAAAGTAAAATCCTTCCTCAGCTGTGGAAACAGAGATTAAGCAGGGTGTCCTGGAGTAAAAACAAGTATGCTAATGCCGTTCACGCCTATACTGCTAGGTGTGCTGAAAAAGCACCCTTGTTTCATTAGGAATAGCAAGCAGAAATTTTGAAAACCCCCATTCACACACATTTCCATATCAACCAGGAGTAAAAATGATGAATCAGGTGTTTCTTGGGCATTGGAGCACAGCTGAGCATATTCATCCTAACGAATATCTAATTTACTGCTGCCAGGAGAGTCCCAAGATTACATTTCCTACAACTGGCTGAGGAATTGCATACAGAGCCACTAGTTACCTCAGGAAGGCTGGCAAACAGCAGGACACCCACCAACTGCTACCTGCCACATGCAATAAGCAGCACAAAGTTACCCCATCAGAGCAGTCTCAACAGTTCACCTCCCCAGGCCAAACAGGTTAACAGCTGACTTTGGGTTTTTCATGTAGCAATAATTACACACTTCTCAGCAGACAAACTCTCATGCTCATATGCTGCCTGTGTAGTGCTAGGGAAGGAAACCAAATGCAGAAGCTCTACACCAAACCTGATTACCCCAAACCTGCAACACAGCCCTTTTGTTTTTTTACCACAGTCAGTTGTTTCTTAGTGCACAGTATGTTGCTGCTTTGAGAAAATTCAGGCTCAAACAGCATCTCTGTTTTATCTTTCTCTTCCTTGTCCTTCTCTTCTTCCACTTGCTCATTTTCCTGGAGGTGCAGCTACAAGGAAGAGGAACTTAGGGCAGTTGCTTCTATGCCAAAAATCAATTTGTTGAACAGTCACAGTGACAATATGTCGAATAATGCCAACAGAAAGCGTTGAATATGCCTGAGTGCCAGGCTGCAGTGCAGAGAACTGCTCCTGCCCTGAGCTCCAATGCATTTGAACGCTGGTGCCAGAAGAGGAGATTATCAAAGCGGGAGTCATACCCTTTCTGCAAGCTTGACCTGTGACGTGGCACTCTGCGATTCTCTTTCCATGAACTATCCTGCCTTGGAAAGTGGGAAACACAGCTGCTTGAAATCCTTTCACAAGATGCAGTGATACATGGAGTAAATCATGTTGCAAAAAAAAGTTCTGACTGACTCCTTTGCAAACTGCTTTTGAACTGAAATGGGGATCTTAACTTTTCAGACCGCTTCCCTTTAAATGCAGAAAAGCGGGTGTTAGAAAATAAATAGGAAGCAGCTGCTATGTGGAAAAAAGCAGCACTCTCCTTTTAGTACCTGAAGATCAATGCTGAAAGTGTATATGAATACCAAGCTTTATATGGGAACAAAAATACGTCATGTGCCCATACAAAAATGAAACTGCTTTTAAGTAGCAGAAATGTAGGTTCTCCTTTCTCTTCAGAAATTATTTAATTGAAAAATAGTCCATGTTTGACGCCTTTCATTTCAAGATAGAGCACCATTGCTTTGAAATCGTAATAGTGGATTTTAACAAAATTTATACTGTAAGTTCAACACACATTGTTACCGGAATCGATAACCAGAATGTCTCATTATAAGTTCTCATTAATATTAAACCACATCCTCCTGAAAGCTCTGATAAGGGCATCTAACATTTTCTTTTTTTTTTTTTTTTACCTGATAATGGTCACTAAGCTTTATTTTAATAGAATTTAAATCTCACAATATCACCTTAAAATAAGATCAAGCAGACTTGTATGTCCACGTAAAGGAAAATAAAATTAAAAATTATACCTACAGTACAAACACAGAAGCTTTTCTCTTTCTATGTTTAGTATATATTTACACAGAAAAAATATTAATGATTGTTATTTAAGATCCTATTTAATGAAAATATTTCTACTTCCTTCCATGGGGCTTTTAATATTAAATCATTTTCAAACAACGTTGCCTATAATAAATCTCACAAATGCAAAGAAGGAAAGAACTTGCATAGATATCAAAAAGCAGAAAGGAAAAAGAAAAAAAAAACAGTGAAAAAAATAATGAATCCCTCACCCACAAGAAGTGTAAGAACAGGTCAGGTCAGACTAAATCCACGTGTATGTGTGCACATATTTGGGATTATGTCTATGGCCTCATCAAATATAGATGTTCCAATTTGAAACCTATAGATTGCACAGGTAATAGTCCCATAATGTTGCTAGAAATGCTGACATGATGTACTGGCTGAATTTGACCATTTTTTATTTATATAGCCAGTGTAGGCATGAAGTAAAAATCACACTAAATCTAACTACTCCACAATGCCATAAACAATACCTATTATACTTTATTTCATTCTCCTGGGGAAAAAAATATATGGTAATTTGCTAAGCTATTTTCACTTCATTCTTAACATTTATGGCTATTACTAGTAGAAAGCAACAACAGCTTGACTTTTTAGCATGCAAAATGCTAGATCAGAAAAAGACATATAAAAGAAAAATATGTGCTACTCTCCATTTGTACTATGTCAGCAAAGCCTTTAACTAGGTATTCTTAGTAGAATTTGCTAATTATAGGTGATTTCCAGTTCTTACACATTACCAGGGGAAGACAAGGAAATGAGGTATGAGAATTTATAGGGGCGTGGCATTAAAAAAAACTAATGTCCCTATCTTGCCAATGTTTTGCATGTGAATTATAGCAAATGCACAGTATTCCAAAGCCTATTTCAGAAATGCCCCATATTTAACAGCTGTGTCTCTATTCAGACTGTATATTGCTATGTTTAACTGTGGTCGTTATTGTTTCCTTCTCAAACATGAGGCAACAGAATGTCTACATTGTAGGGAATCACCTCAAGCTCATGCTAAAAAGCAGGGTATAACATCCACAGAGCATTATTTAAACGTCTACCCTGGGGGCTTGGGGTTCTCTGCAGAATATTTCTCTTGGGTACCACATTTTTGAAAATGATATCAAATAAAATGGCCGCTGCTATGATAGCAAATATGGGGCACAACCCCACATGCGCAAAACCTACCCCACTATGTTAAGTTTTGTAACTTTGTCATCTTTGCTGTTTGAGTAAATGTTTCCTGCTGCTTCGGGGGG
>NW_008825271.1:1630100-1640434 GCF_000699105.1 Pygoscelis adeliae
AGGAAGGTGGAGTGGCTGAAAACTATGTCTTTCAAACCTTGCTATATGTGGAAAGTTATTTTTCAACCAGAACAGTTCACTGATCAAGCTCACCGTGTGGTTGTAAAAATGCTTTTTATTTACACAGGGAAAGCAGCCAGAACAATCAGCCAAAGAGGAAGAGGGAGACCAAGATCTCTTTTTTTATGAGGGCAACAATGTGGCAAGTGAAAATGGGTTATGCAAAAAAGTTTGGTGGAGATCCATCTCCTCCTCTGCCTGAGCTCTGCTGCCAGATGCACAGTACTTCTGCTTCTATTGCGCTGTGATGCTAGCAAATGCACCGTCAGCACTTGGCCCTGAAGGGAAGCAAGACTCCTGTAGACACAGGGGACTTTAAAGCTCTGGTGGGAATGGATCTCACTCACCTCCAGTGCCAGAGTTGTCCCTGTGCATAACTATAACCTTCGTACTCCTAGTGCAATGCCACTGCCACCTCCATCCAGCCTGCCTGGCTACTGGATTTCCCGCATTCATCTCTCAGACTTTTGTTCCTAGTTCTGGTTTGTCAAGGCGTGGAAGCAGCTGCAAGTACTGGCTAAACTTTCTCTTATATGTGACACCAGTGGTGTCTTTGGAATTTCACAAGATCACCATCTAACTATTAATTTTGCTGTTAAAGAACTTCTTATTCACTACTTCACTATGAAAAAGCCATAAATATCCAGCTACCTTAGGTCCTGTTAGGCCACTAAATGAAAGCCATCACCATGATAAATTTTCTTGTCTTTAGGTAAATATTGTCAAAAAACCAATCAAAACCTAAAATATATAAACAGCCCTTCATTATCCTTTCTAGCATGTAAATTATTAATAAACATATTGCATTGGAATAAACACATTTGCATGGGGTTTGCATGGGTTCTACATCATCTCAACACACTAACTGGTCAATTGACTTCCACTCTGAGATCAGATTTGTTCAAAGACAGACATAGGATATTGTTCTGTAGGGTGATTTTTTTTTTAATTACCTGCAAAAGTGTAATGTTCTTATATTTTTCAGGTTTTAAAAAGAAAATGTAAAGATACCACTTATTACCAAATTTGAGAGATAAAATGATTCAGTAAATGCTGCTATGAAAACCTACTGGTCACAGGAGGATGTAAAACATTCTTATCCATATTATGGAACTGTCAGTTGCAAGGATGGTATCAGGAATAAAGTACTGAAGTGTCTCATCTTTCAGCAGTTCAGCTTTGATCATTTTTTCCATTTGAATTTTCCCTCATTTTAACTTCTCCACTCATACAACCACTACCCCCCATTATATGATCACTTCACAATTATTCTTATGACAATCAAGGTAGAAAAGGAAGAATTATCAGCTTATAGGCATATGACAGACAGAGGATTGATGATTTCCTAATTTTACACAAGGATCTTTTGACCCCAGGATTGACTCAGGTTTTCTCAATTCCAGTCCAGAAGAACATGGTTCTCACCCCTTTCCTCCCTCTGCTTTTACACAGAGCCAATAAAAGGTTCATCATTTGTTATTACAAAAAAGATAATGAAATTATTAATACACTCTTGTACTACAACACCTGAATTCCATGTGTTCTGGTTTGGCAGGCATTTGTTTATTTTTAAAATGTGACAGAATCTTTATCAGATTATTATTTATCACCTTTAATGTTATTCTCAGACACACTATTCAATATAGGACAAATAAATGAGCATCACTTCTATGTCCTGTCACATATATTGAAAAACAATTTTCCAAAAATTTTACAACTTTGAATTACTTTGATATTTCTGTCTTGAGAGTGACGATACTAGGTTTTTTGCTTATCCACGTTGCTCACAATTGAGTGATGTAATGACCCAGACAAAGCCTTTTTCATAATTAAACCTTTCTTTCCTTTACAGATTTCTGGGAGGAGAACTTAAATTTAGACAAATGATTGCAGATGGTGATATAAAGCTGTACAGAAGATAAATGGTAGCTATGGCATTCAGGTGAAACTCTATTTTATACAGAGCCCTTGTAAGGTCTCCAGGACATTTTATCCCTGAAAATAGAAATTAGCTCGGATTTAAATCTTTTGTATACACTTGTGCTAGCTGCTTACAAAGAGCAGTTGCTCAGTGGATGTATTTCTGTAGTCAAGCATATACCTACATGACTCTTACTGAACATTTGGGGCTTTAAGAAATACACTTAAAAGGCTTTTTTGGTTGGGTTCCCCCCTCCCCCTTTCTGATATCTTTTGAGTAATGGGAAATATGAGAGCTGCCAACTCCCAGAAGTATCAAGTGGGAATTTATTGTCCCTGGCTTTATAGCTAGCATGTCAGATAATTTAGAAGGAAGAAATTATTTTTCTTCCTCATTATATATAGTGAAATGTGTATGTCCAGATTTTAGAGCCAGATATTTTTATCAGAGTATATTTTAAGGCAGAATCATTAAGTACGCAATCATAGTTTTTGAGCTTTTAAGCAAGGATGCAAAGTGGAAATCCTCGTTCACCTCCCACATTCTCCATTATGAGGGAAGCTCAGTAATGGAGCTTGCAATGGAGAAGTTGCCACAATACAAGAATCCTTTGCTCCTCGTTATTTCAAGTCTCTGAACTCTGCACAAAAGGCAGCAGAATGGTTTCCTGAGGCTGTGAAGAACAAATGTATAAGGTATATGTATTCCATTCATATATCCTTACATCCATTGCACATACTGTTTTCAAAACAATCCTACAGGCTTATTTTGATGCCACATGTTTAATCTATTTAATAGATATATGTTAATAAACATATATCTATATGTTTAATCTATTCTATTAGCCTGGAGAAAAGGAGGCTCAGGGGAGACCTTCTCGCTCTCTACAACTACCTGAAAAGAGGTTGTAGCGAGGTGGGTGTCGGTCTCTTCTCCCAAGTAACAAGTGATAGGACGAGAGGAAATGGCCTCAAGTTGCGCCAGGGGAGGTTTAGATTGCACGAGGAAAAATTTCTTGACTGAAAGAGTGGTTAAACATTGGCACAGGCTGCCCAGGGAAGTGGTTGAGTCCCCATCCCTGGAGGTATTTAAAAGACGTGTAGATGAGGCGCTTAGGGACATGGTTTAGTGGGCATGGTGGTGTTGGGTTGATGGTTGGACTCGATCTTAGAGGTCTTTTCCAGCCTTAATGATTCTATGATTCTATCAATTTTCCAATAAACTTGTTTAAGATCTAAATTAAAGCTCTCTGAAGTCAGCGTATACCTCCATCAGTGGCCTGAGCAGATTTGTTAAAAACATTTTTAATCCTACTTCAAATTTCTGGTCTTCATTGTCTTCCCCTTTTTTCCCCCCTTTCTTTTTTTTTCTTTCTTTCCCCTCTTTCTTTTAATGATTCATATAAATTCATAGCTACTTTTACTGTCTCCTCATTCATTCAGGATTGCTTTCCTGTCTGAAATGGGTAACTTCTGCCCTTCCTCCCCAGCATTGCTAACTATCACATATATTAACTTTAAAAAATATGTAGAAAGAATCTAATTTATATTTCCAGGTGCGGCTATATAAAATTCGTAAGCTGCTTCTTAGGCTCCAGTTCAGCCCTTAAATGATATAACTCAGTAGTTTCTTACCAAGGAATTTACAAATTGACCCACTAACTTTAGAGAGCTCTGAATTTAGGCCCTCAGTAATTGGGATTTATTTCTGAATTTTTCAGTGTGTAGGGAGCAGGAATTTTTTAGTGTGCAGAGCACATTAGGTCCCTGCTGGAAAGAAGGCTCCTTAACACTATATTAATATATTAGGCATTTTAAAAGAGAAGCTCATACTGCTACTCTGAACCTGCAGTGATATATCCCAAGTAAGACTGAGTGCTTACCTGGAAATAACTGAAATATCCTTCCTCCTTTCAAATTAAGCTCCAGTATTCTTGCCAAAATGTACCATTATCACGTGGCAGGACAGCAGGCTGAATTTCAATGGGAATACTATCCCCACTAAAATTCATTACATAAAAGTAGAAAAACCTCAAAAGATTTCTCTAATGATTGAGGTTTGAGCTTTGTTAAAGTTTTGTACTAATCCTTAAAAAATATCTGGAGGAATTATAAAGGACCTTTTGCAATTTCAGTAAGTCTGTGTAACTCCAGTTGACCCTTTTTGAAAGAGAGATCATGGTATTTAGTCTTTTGAAAAGTCCCAGTAAAATTAATGATGTAGTATTTAAATTCAGTTTGGAGACTAAGTCCTAGGGAGCCTTTAAGTAAACAGGGTTTTTCATGTTATTATTTCCTGTTGTTGTTTTAATAAAAATTAAAAAAGGAATCTAATTAATTTGTAACAGAAAGCCATTTTATTTTTCTTAACTTTATTCATGAAGCTGCTTGTTCACATTCAAGCTAATTCAGTCCTCATTGAAACAGATAGGAAAAACTTAATTTGATTTCACTGGGCTTTGGGTCAGGACCCCAGTGGGTTGCTGTAATTCTGGGGTCTTTGCTTCTTCCTTCTCCTTCATCATAGACTGCAATGGAACAGGAAAATATTGTGTCTAATGTAAAGCACAATCATCTATTGTACTCTCAATATAAATTTGGGATCGTCGTGTCACTGAAAATTGTTGCAGTTCTCTAATTTTAGAGCACATAGCAGTCAGTTTGCCATGTTTTATATGGAAAAAATAGTTTCGTAAAAAAGACGTGAAATCTATAGGATGCAATGCAGGGGGTTTTGACATACGATTATGTCTTTAAAATGAGACATCTCTAGATATTTCAGATCTTAAAACTCTTGTTTGTGCTACCAAAGTAGGGATACCTACCCACCTCAGAGGTTCTGTTAACGCTAGAAAGACCTGCCCATCCTAGGGCTGCAAGTATTCGATGTCTGAATAATGACAATCCTAGCCACTGAGATTCTTCGTCACCCACATTACAGGGGATGGGGATTTGTTTAGATTGCTGTGGTTTATGACCAGCTCCCTGTGGTCAATGCTCTTACAGCCAAGAATCAAAATCCACCATTTTCCCTCTTGAAGACATGAAATTCATTAGCATTAAAATCGACAACTGATTTAAAGCAAGAAATTTGACTCTTTGAAACTGCTCAGTCTACACAATGCTGGAAATAGTAACAAAACATCGGAAAAAGGAAAAATGTGGACTAGCGACTCAAATGTGGTAGCAGTCCCATGACAAACTGCAGAACCATATGTTATTTTTTGAAGTACATTAGAAATGTCATCAAACTGTTTTATGAAATACTAATTTAGTTAGCATTATACTGTACATCACATTATAGATAATACTTTAAGCTTCATTTCTGAAACAGCTATAGAATATTTTCAGCCCATTTCCTTCTCAGCAAGTGCAGTGTCTCATTCTGTTGATAAGACTGTTGTACAGCAGTGTAGTCAACAGTCCTCAAAAGAAAACAACGTGGATTTTAATGGCAGAGTTTGTATAAAATTTTACTGTATTTTAAACAGTAAAGCTGCAAACCTATCATCTTGTGGGAGTCAAAATTAAATCTGGATCCAAACTTGTGCAAAACAGAGAGCTTTGAGCCCATATAGTACTCCTAATATTCATTATGAAAAGCAACATTCAAATTCCCAGTTTAACATTTCAGTTCAAATTTGCCAGGGGAAAGACTGAAACGCAACCTCTGTATTTTCATGGGAACACCGAGACAGATTATAACTTACAGCAACTTATTTTGCTATTTTCTTAATTTTGTTCAGTCAGGCGGTAATGAGAAACATATTGTAATTCTTATGACTAATCAATATTCTGTAATGATCTCGTTCAGAAAACATCGCAAGAAGAAACAGAAATCCCAGTTAGCTTACACTGTGTAATAAAATGGTCAATTTAAGCAATGCACACTATTTCCCATTTTCAGTCACACTATTTCCCATATTCAGTCCTATAACAATGCATTACTAACAAAGCATTAGTAAAGATTACATTACATTGCATTCTGCAATTTAATTAGGGAACATTCATCTTTGAATCAGCAATCCCCAGGTTTTATGCTTTTCACCAGCCAACAAATTTTATTCTAGCCAAGAAGGCTACACCACTGTGAAGTCTAAAGGGGCTTCTTGCACCCCTGCATGGAGGGTTTTACCTACCTATACTATTTCATGGCAGGAAGCAAAGGAGAAGGCAATGAAGGTTAAATGAACCCTGTTTTGCATAATGTTTCTGCGTGCCTGTTATTGAGTGCAGATGTCCAGGTTTTGGTCGTGGGGGGGAGCTACAGGGCGGCCTCCGTGAGGAGAGGCCGGGGCTGCCCCAGGCCAGACACAGCCGGGTCCAACCGACCCACCGCAGGGCACGGCTGAGGCCCTCAGCCAAGATGGTGGTGCCTCGGGGAAAGTGTGTTTAAGAAAGGGTAGAAAATGCTGGGCAGAGAGAGGATGAGGGAAAAAACCCTATAGTATACAATACAAACTACAATAAAGGAAAGGGAAAGGGAAAGGGAAAGGGAAAGGGAAAGGGAAAGGGAAAGGGAAAGGAAGAAAAAGAGAGAGAGGAAGGAGGGAAGGAAGGAGGGAAGGAAGGAGGGAAGGAAGGAGGCACATAAAGGGAAAATTTATTAAGTATTAATAATTCAACAAAACTTTTTTCCATCTCTATGTCTGTTCATAAGGCCATCAATGAATATGCCTTGCACAGCTTTGCTATTTACATGATGCACAAAAACATGCTGAAAGCTGATCTTCACTGGGCATGTTGATCACTTGCAGTGAATAATGAGATGTACTTTTTGGTGTGTCTATAAATTCTATTTCTTTTACTCGAACACAGTAATAACATTCAGAGAAGGAACTGACTCAGTACCATCTTCAAAATTAAAAAAGACAGCAGACTATTAGCACGAAAGCATTCCTTTAGAGGTATTTTCAAACTATATTTCACTGAAGTATATTACTTACAGATTTATTACCAGAGCCATTCAGTACAACCTGAAGTGTATTTTCAGCACCCCAACCAACAAACTAATATCTTTTATATTTGACAGTAGCATTTCAAACCTCACAGTTTCCTTGCTTTATCAGTGTGAATAATAAAAGAACAAATAGGCTTCTCATAAGCCTCCCATTCCTGACCTGATGGTTTTTTTTCCTCATACTTACAGAAGAAACTCTTGCAGCAATGTAAGTACTGTACATAGGCCTTGCCTTTGTTTTCCAGATTTGTTGCCTTAAAAATGTATTTTTTATTCTTAATCTGAAAAGCAGTTTCAGTGTTCAGTGGATATGAAAATGATTCATAATGGAGAGGAAAACACCCTTGGGATATGAAGTGCTTCAGGGAAGAGAGGTAATATACATACAAAAAGTAAATAAACTCCCTCTCACTACCCTCTGATGTGAATTTCTGTAAATATCTACAACATGTTCTGTCAATACTAATGTTCAGAACATGTATCAAGCATGTGACACAGAAAAGAATGAACCCAAGTAAAATTCATTAAAAAGTCTCTTTTTTAGCTTAGACCAAGGAAAATCGAGCAATGACTTTCTCATTAACAGAGAAAGTAATTATCATGTTGCTCTGGTAGCTTCTCATTCCAATGAGTGTTTTTCTGATCCTCTACAAAAAATAACCTTGCTAAACAGACTCTAGTTATAGATTCTTTTCAATTCTATTTCTAAGACAAAGAAATAACAGGAGCAGCACTGCAAATTATCTTTGCAGGTTCTAATATTCTTATGGTAAGTCCCATCACAACATCTAATCATATAATGCTCATGCAAAATAAAGCTAAAATTGATGCAAATACAGAAGAATTAATTCACATTAGTTTGCTACATTTGATTTAAACAGTTTTTATACAATTCTATGGGGCTTCATAATCACTTAAATAGCACATACTTGAGAACTTTTATTGAATAATGACAGGACTAGACAGATTCTTAAGGCAAGCTTTTGCTAAATTAATTCAGTATAGCGGGACCATGTGCAAATACAGATTACTTCTGATGTTATGAGGGTCTGATACACTAGGTAGTGATGTGACACGACTTGACACTGAAAATCATGTGCATGAATCTTAGGGCTCTCTCAAAGCTTCTAACTCCATGCTTACTATTAGGACATCATCCAAGAATTCACAAAGACTACATTACAACATTACACGTGTTCTATACATATATGTCCATATGTACTGCACACTGAAAATCACTACATAACCGAATTTGTTTGTTTCTTTATCCCCCCCTCCAGTTCCTCTTTATTCTACAGAGCTCTTAGTGTCTTCTAATGAAAAACACTAGAGGACATACAGTTGATAAGGTGATGTAAAATTCCTTATTTGTTTATTGCCTACATGAGACCCACAATAGAATATATGTCCAAGTATTGTGGATCTGACACTTTGGTGTTTCATGCCTTGCACATACACGTCAGGCTACAAAATTCTGGGAGTACAGAAACTTTATTTAAAATTCTACCAGTATTAATCTTAGCAATTCCCACAATATAAGAATTGAGCATAACAAATGCTTTACCTTGTCCTTGTAATGTCATTTGCTGAAAACAGGGGTCCTACTTTTTCATGGTATATGTCCACTATTTTAAATGGCCTTATACCTAGGAATGAAGTTAGCCTGCCAAATTTTAATGAAGGCTATACCATAAAGCAACAAATATAGGTATAAGCACTCCAAAGGATATATATATGACTTGAGTATGCTGAACCAAAAAAAAAATTTTCTCTCATTCTTACAGTGTTAATTTGTTGGCAGCATCACAGCCATTAGACTATTTTATTAGAGCTAAAAACGCTGATAAAATTAAAGTATTCTACTTTTAGGGCCTTTTTGCATTTTAGTACAATTTTGAAATTTCTCATATTCCTGTTGCAAGACTGATGTTAGCCTGTGCTGCACCAGCAAACTAAAACTTGTGAAATTTCAGTCTGTTGATTTAATGGACTGTAGGTAACACATTTTCATATTGGTGTTGTTGACATCATGGGGGTTTTTACATATATTTTTGTTCCAAGTCAATCATTCAACAGAAAAGTTATTTTAAATTTGATACCTACAAACCTATTTTGTACTCCTCCCTTTAGTCTGATAATCATTTGAATGATATCTATACTTCTGTAAAGAACCTTCTTTAAAATGCCATATCCTATGCTCACATTTTCTGCATTCTTCCTGTTGGATATTACCTAATTTAAAATCAGGAAAGAAAAAATAATCCTTCTGGCCATCACCTCTGCAGCTTTATACATCATAAGACTTCTGTGAATCTTCAAAATTGGGTTCTGTTTTATATTGCCACACGCACTAGTGTGCAACGAGTAGGTAACTAATCACTGCGTTAAAGGAAACAAATCCGGTCCCTGAAAGCTCACATCTAGGCACTACATGTGCATTGCAGTATCTGATTTGCATGTGCCTCTTAGCTATATAGTTGCAGGTAAGATGGGCAAGTTAATAGAGGTAGACAGGTGACTCTGAGTTTGAAAACCTGACTTAACATGCAGGAAATATTTTGATGTCCACTAAAGACATTGCTCACTCTGAGATTTTTTTTCCCCACGATAGCTCTGCCAGAAGCCAAAACAAGAGTAGAGCTACAGTTTATTTGGAATGCGATGAAGGTTCCAATCTTTCAGCCCTGACTAAAGCTAAACTTGCATTTCTGTCAGCGAGTGATGAGAACAGAACTGGATCAGATAAAAGTAAAATTGCTTCCGATTAGAGAGATAAAAAAAAGGTGCTCATTACAAGTTCCATATATGGGTTGTCAATATTGAGACACCTTCTAAAAACACAAGCAACTCTTGAAGTGATAAGGAGAGTTGTTTCAGTGTTTCATTTCTATACTAGATTAGACAGTCCATAAAGATCTTGGTCATAAATTAAGAAAATCAAACTATGCAATTTTGTAGAGCTGAATAAAAGGAGACAAAGAATAATATCAAAGTAATGAAATAGTAACACACAACAGTTTCCAGGGGAAGAATTTGTCTAGTTCCTGACTTTTTTAAACAGATTTTTCTCTGAATTCTTTTGACTTTTTAAAAATACAGCTTTGACAATAGCAATCTCTTTACAGAAGTGAGATCCGTCATTTTTGCTGAAAGACTTCTGCTTAGCAAAACTGAATTTTCACCTTCAAGGGCACTGTGAAATATTGCCATAGAGACCACCTATTTTTAGAAAGAACTATCAAACGTGTATCTAGAGCTCTGCACTTGCTTTTTCTTGATCTGCATAATGTGGAGAATAACATTTTGGAAGCCAGAAGGGAAGTATTGTTGATATTGAACATTGAGAGAAAAACATCAAAAAAATTCAAAGTGGGAAGGGGGAAGGGTATAAAAA